>NC_057795.1:158970661-159205493 GCF_018294505.1 Triticum aestivum | reverse complement strand
AAAGTCGATTCAGTCGACTGAAGTGTGGCTAAATCGGAGCAGAGCAGCAACACGAGCGAGGGGGAGAGCAGCAGCGGCAGCTGGGCGAGCGAGCAATCGAGCGAGAGCCGGAGCAGCAATAGCAGATCCGGCTGGTATGGATTCCCCCGCCGAAGGGGCCTCGCATTGGGGAGAGCCTCCATGGAGATGTCGCCCATGGCGCTGGCTTCAAGGTAGCCGCTCCATGGGGGTGTGGGATGGAGCACCGTCGGCGCCGGGAGGTCGAGTTAAGGAGAAGGTGCGATGCGATGAGTGTACAACCTCTTTGGTGGCGCCGAGTAGGCCTGGGCTTCGTCCGAGGAGTCGATGAGGATGCTGCGGTTCCAGTGGAGCAGGTTAAGGTGGCGCTGTGGGGATAGAGCAGCCACGATATACGAGGCGATCGTCGGAGCAGCTCCTTGCAGGTGGAGGACAGGGGGGCTGAACCAGCGGGACAACGAGATGGATGACGGATCCTCATCTGTGGAGGTGGACGAGGGACGTCGAGCTGTTGCGGTGGACGATGTCGTCAGGGAAGAGGCTCCGGCTGGGCAGCGGTGAGGTGGCGGATAGAGGAGGGTGGGGTTTTGCGGTTGGAGCAGAGAGGTTATGGCGGCCTGGGATTTCGAATGTCGAAAAGGGGGCGATGGGAGGGGGTGAAGCATGACTTAGGGACGCGCTTGTCCAAAATGTAGGCTGTGTTACAAAAGTACCCCCCACAGATTTGAACTAGCGGCCCTTTCAGCTCAGGGTTAGAAGGGGGATTTCACGTGTTGGGATTTGGCAGCTAGAGGGAGTTTTTGCTCGCGTTGTAATTTTGGGATAGCAAGGCGCAGGTTGTGAAGGCGCCAGTTTTGGGAGCACAATATCTGAATTTTCGGGATATAACATGATGTGGGTTGAATTTTAGGGACAAGCCTAACGTGTAGTAATATTGTACTTGTAAGTACCAAATCACTTCGCACTTCCCTCAACCAAAAATAAAACAAAAACAATAAAACTATTCACACCACACAAAGAGAGAGTCTTGCCCCGTTTTACTATACAAATGCTATTCAAAGCTGCATAATGCATGTAACCTACTCATACCAACATTTTAGTGCATTCCAAATGTCTATACTACCGCTGCAATTCGAATTAAATTTGAATTCGTTTCTCTATTTCAATAAGAATCTACAATCATGATCATTGCCAACTTCAACCATCATTCGTGTATTACCTTAATAACACACCACATGATTACTATGGAGATAGATATGAACTATGTGTACTACATGAACTCAAATTCTATTTTTTGAATACACTTGATGTTGATTCCAAATAATAGTACATTTGATGTACTAACTATATATTCATAATCTAAACCATGTTCCATACGTACACCGTGTTTATCACACAAAGTATAGTGCCCCGCCCCCTACATTATGACAAGTATCTAGACCTGAGCTGCAAAAGCCACACATTAGCCCAAATTATAATCAATGTTCTATGTATTATACGTAGTACTGGCAATATACCCATGCGCTCCACAGAACATCAACATGATCAAGGGGCCTAATTTGCAAATATGGAGAGGGGTGTGGGTATCTTTTTTCAAACTTGCCATAGTTTCCTTCCTATCCGCCAGATATAAATCAGACGACCTATATTGCAGGATGGTAGGCACACCATCATCAACAACTCCATTTTTTATAAGAGTAGGAATAAAATATATTATATGTAGTATAACATGTTCATAACCACTCCATGTGTATCACCGTTATATATATTCACACATGCGTCAGTTTAAAACACTATGATAAATTCTTCAAATATCCGAATTCGCTTTTTATAATGAAGTATGATCTCTATTCGTCTTTTACACCCACACAATCCTCTTATCTTTGTAGCTAGCGCTACTTTCTCTCGTGCATGCACACGCCCGCATCCCTCTCACCCTCCCTCAGCATTCTCTAGCTCCATCGCCCAAATTCGTCTTTTCACTTTAGGTTGTTCACCCACGGTGTGTGTAGGCCCCCCAGCTCCTTGTTTACGGCACACATCGATCGATATGCCTCTCTAGCCAGGTGTGCCTAGCACAAACACAAGCTTCCCCTCTTCCCTTGTCACCGTCCATGCCTCACTCCCACCACTCTTTTCATCGATCTTGTACTCGCACACTCCTTCCCCCTCGATATAGTATGCCTCTCGTACCACCTCCTACATGCATCCCTCTCTCTCTATCCTTCTCCTCGTGCCTCATTTGCTTCTAACACACACATGCATGTATACCGATCGATCTCCCAACATATACCTAGATCAACTTAACTACCCCCCCATCGATCGGTGTACCTCACAAGTTATGTCTCTCCTTTCTCTAACAAAGGGCGATTGATCTTCCTATGTAGTTACGTGTGCTTACCACAGCCATATCGTCCCCCCTCATCTTTTGTGCATGCCTCTTGACCCGTCTCTCACAAGCATGTGCACAGACAACAAGCAGCCATCTCATCTCTTATTGATATTGCGGGCGTACCCTCCGTTTGTCTAGCAAGCCTATCCCACCATTTGTTAGAAGCAACTCCACTACCACCCCCTCCAACACTCTAGCTCTGTCTCTCTCCCAACCTTATTCCTCTCCTGCACATATGCATGGATGCCGAACGATCTCCCTTAATACATGAGGCAGATCGATCTCCTTAATACATGAGGTAGGCCTCTGTCGGTGTACTAGAGTAGGGGTACCCTAGTATCCCGAACTTGTGCACGGGCAGTTGCAGCACCCCGCGGCAAAGCTTGCCGGGTGACCGCCAAGGTCCTCCGTGGTTCCTTTGGAGCCATTCAAGAACAAAGTATTCAAGCCAAGGAGACAAGGCCCCGACAAGAGGAGCTTGCCGGGAAGGCCAACCAAGGCATCGCAAGGAACTTGCCGCGACGCACCGTGCATCCCGGCAAGGCCCGGTGGACGACAAGCTTCCGGGCGCGGCAAGGCAACGGCCGCGGCAAGGCGCTTGCCGCGGCAGGAAACCACTCTGTACCCACGCTCCAGCACATCCACTAACGTGTCGCCTTGGGGCCTTTACAGGCGCGCGTGGCGAGAGGCTGTGCAGCCAGCGGTGCGCGGTGGCATGCGACGCTGACAAGTTTGCCATTGTGGCGAGCGGTGGCGTCCCTGACGGTCCTTTTCTGCACTGTTTGAGCGATGCAGACGGGCATTTAATGCCCTTGTCCCCTGCCGTCAGGGTTAGGTAGGATGTACTATGCAGGTAGCTGTACCAACCACCCCTCTTTTTCCATTTTTACCCTTGTCTACGTTGCCACCTGTCGGTGACCCCTTGTGCGTATAAAAGGAGGCCCATGCGCAACGTAGAGGAGGTTCGTTCGGTTCGAACCCAGAAAATCACACACGCTCGGTCTCGTTAGCAGCTAGAGTGTACTGTAGCACTCAGCGCTCTTGAGCAAGAACACAATACAATCAGACAAGCAGCAGTAGGGGTATTATCTCTCCGAAGAGCTCCAAAGCTGGGTAAACTGATCGTGTGCTTCGCCTCGATCCTCTCTTCGTGCGATCTCCGCCCCTCGCCGAACCGAAAGGGGCTCGGTCCGCCGGTCCCATAGGTGTTCGTGGATCAGCTTCCCCGACATCTTTGGTGCGCCAGGGAGGGGGATCGAGATTGTGTGAACCTGATCCGGCGTTCACACGAGCTAGATCTTCATTTTCTTCATCGACATGCCACCGAAGAAGAAAACTTCAGCGGCAGCTGCTCCGTCCACGTCACTTCCAGCACCACCGGAGCAAGCGAGTGGTGGGGTAGACGCTGGCGGAAGAACGGGCGTCGACGAGGAAGCTCACGACTCTGCCAGGTCCAAGGACAAGGCTGCACAGACCTCGGCGTCCGTACATGTACCGTGCCCATCTCAGGAGGCGCAGGACCGACAGCCTCATGGTATTCGTAGTACCATACGTTCGTTGGGACAAGATCGAGCTGGTGGATCTCAGGGTGCTCAAGACCAGCATGCACGCCAACGTGCTGGCACGAGTGAGACACGGTCGCCTGGACGGGATACTGCTCCTTCTAACATAGTTAGAAGTCCGAGCATATCCCGCTCCTCGCACCGTTCGCCACTGCCGCCCACCACTCCAGCAGAAGCTTTGGCGCGAGCTCAACTGCTCCTGGATTACCCTCCAGCGGAAGACAAGATCGACCAATGGAGGGCCACCATTCAGAGTCTCATCGGCTTTGCCAACGGCGACACTCCGCGGCAGCCAAGTGCATCGCGGCCGCGGCAGGACTGCCAGGCACGAGCCGGTGGCGACGAAACCGGTGGGGGCGCAACCACCATGCACTCTCCACCCCGAAGGCCAAGATCGCCGACTCGTCGGATCCACCTCGACAGCGACTCCACCGCATCATCAGATCCATGAGCTCGTCGCGATCAGCGCCAAGTTCTTCACGAACGAAAGCAAGAAGACGCTCGTACTCGCATCGAGCACTGAAGAGAAGTGCGGCGTCAATCCGACAAGCGCGTTGGACCCTCTGTTGACATGCATGCGCCAGGGGAACCAGGCGACTTGCCGTACGCGGTAGGTTGCCCTGCGTTCACTCGTGAGCTGCGGCAAGTCCAGTGGCCCAGCACGAAGAATTTCAAGCCAGATGTACCAGAGAAGTACGACGGCAAGTCGCATCCGTCGGAGTTCCTCAGCATCTACACCATCGCGGTGCAAGCTGCTGGGGGGCGGGACGACAAGATCCTTGCCAACTACTTCCCGCTGGTGCTCAAGCCCAATGTCAGATCCTGGCTCATGCACTTGCCAGACAGCTCCATATCCTCCAGGGCTAACCTGTGCCATCAGTTTGTCAGCGCCTTTACGGGCGGCCACAAGCCTCATGGCCAAGAGAGTGACCTTCATCTTCTCGCCCAGAAGGAAGGAGAGCCCCTGCGCAAGTACATTCAGAGATTCAGCCGCGTACAGCACAACATCCCAGATGTCCACCCTGCCGCGGTGATCAGCGCGTTCCATCAGAACGTGCGGAACCGCGGGATGCGGGAGGAGATGGCGATGTGCAAGATCAGAGACATCAGTGAGCTATATGCCCTGGCCGACAAGTGTGCACGTGCTGAGGAAGGGAGGAAACTCCCCGGAGAGAATACAGGAGCAGGAGGATCTGATAGTGAGGAGACTGCCCCGGCAAAGAAAAACCGGCGGCGGAACAACAGGAAGAAGAAAGGCAAAGAGGTGCTAGTTGTTGAGCAGTCCGGCAAGAAACCCAAAGCTGGTAGCTCCGGCAAGGAGGTTGCCGCAGCTATAGCGGTCGCCGACAAGCAGGACGGCACCAACAAGCAATACTGCAAGATCCACCGCACCAAGGGCCATGACCTCCAGAGCTGCAAGAAGGTCGAGCAGCTTGTCGAGTAGCAAAAGGCTGAATACGAGCGACGCGACAAGGAGAAGGCCCAGGAAGGTGCTGGAAGAGCCAGCAAGAAACGTCCCGACCGAGGAAGACGCCGCGGCAAGGCCAAGCAGCGGCAAGAAGACAGACCTCCCCGCGGCCGTGACAAGGATGAAGATGACGACGATGATGAAGATATGGATGATGACGAAACCGACGAGCAGGAGTTCCAGAAAGCCACAGAGGTCCTGTGCATTGACGGTGGTGCTTCTCTGCATACTTCACACCACCAGCTCAAGCAGTGGGTGCGGGAAGTCAATGCGGCAGAACCACCCCTCGAGTCATGCAAGCCTCTGAAATGGTCCAGCACGCCTATCATCTTTGATATTGAGGACCACCCAGATCGCAAAACTGCGGTCGGGTGCTTGCCGATGTTGGTTTCACCAACTATCCGCAACCTCAAGGTCACTAAGATGCTAGTTGACGGCGGGGCTGGCTTGAACCTGATCTCCTCCGCGGTACTCCAGAAGCTTCAGATCCCTGATGGCGAGCTCGAAGAGACCGGCACATTTCAAGGAATCAATCCGGGAAGGAGCAAGCCAAAGGGAAAGATCACGTTGCCGGTAACATTTGGCAGCGAGTTGAACTTCAGAACTGAGAGGGTCACTTTTGACGTTGCTGACTTTCCATTGCCTTATAATGGAATACTCGGCCGTCCAGCACTTGCCAAGTTCATGGCAGCCTCTCACTATGCATACAACATACTGAAGATGCCAGGCCCGATAAGTGTCATCTCTGTCCCTGGCGACAAGAAGGATGCTCTTATCTGCACCGACAAGATCTACCGGGAAGCAGCAGCTGCAGCAGATCGCAGATCACTTGCCGTTGAAGCTCCCGGGGCGAAGAAGAAGACCAAGTCCGACAAGAGTTCTGATGCCCACTCCGGCAAGCGCACCTCTTCGGAGTGCTGCCCTACCGTCGAGGACGCACCATCAAGATCCACCGGCAAGTGTAAGAAGACAATGGCAGCTCCACCAGAGACCAAGAAGGTGTCCGCCAAGGAGGACGACACTAGTGGTACCTTCACCATCAGTGCCACTCTTGACCCTAAATAGGAAAGCGCGCTCGTTGCTTTCCTGCGGGCGAATGTCGACGTGTTTGCGTGGCGACCGTCTGACATCCCCGGTGTTCCCAGGAAAGTAATCGAGCACCATCTTGCCGTCTGTCCTCATGCGCAGCCCGTCAAGCAGAAAGTCGGGAAACAGGCAGTGGAGCGCCAAGAATTCATCGCAGAAGAAATCAAGAAATTGGAAGCAGCAGGCCTTGTCAGAGGAGTGCTCCATCCTACGTGGTTGGCCAATCCTGTAGTCGTGCGCAAGGCAAACGGGAAATGGTGGCTTTGTATCGACTTTACCGATGTTAATAAAGCTTGTCCCAAAGACCCATTTCCCTTGACGCGCATCGACCAGATTGTTGACTCCACAGCCGGATGTGACTTGCTATCATTTCTTGATGCATACTCAGGATACCATCAGATCTTCATGGCAGAAGAGGATGAGGAGAAGACCGCATTCATCACCCCATGTGGCACATACTGTTTCGTATGGATGCCCTTCGGTTTAAAGAATGCTGGTTCAACATTTGCAAGGGTAGTTCATGACGCTTTTGAGACACAAATGCACAGAAATGTGGAAGCATACATGGATGACATAGTGGTCAAGAGCAAGGACAAGGCAACTCTGATTCAAGATTTAGACGAAACCTTTGCAAATCTGCGCAGGATCAACCTCAAGCTTAACCCCGAGAGGTGTGTGTTTGGAGTCCCTTCCGGCAAGCTTCTCGGGTTCTTCATGTCTCAGCGGGGAATTGAAGCCAATACTGACAAGATCAAGGCCATTGAGCAGATTGAAGCACCAAAGCACGTCAAGGATGTACGAAGACTTGCCGGTTGCGTAGCTGCTCTCAGCAGGTTTATCTCTAGGTCTGCTGAGCGCGCCCTGCCATTTTTCAAAATATTGAAAAAGGCGGGTCCAATGAAATGGACTCCGGAAGCGGAGGCTGCGCTGCAGGACTTGAAGAGATACCTGTCCTCCACTCCAACACTTGTCGCACCTAAGCCACAAGAGAAGTTGCTGCTATATATAGCGGCAACCAATCAAGTGGTTAGTGCTGCGTTAGTAGCGGAGAGGGAGGCGGATGATGAGCCAGCAACCACGGCAGAGGCATCCAGCGACAAGCAAGGGACTTCACCAGCAAGCTCTGGTCCCGACAAGGATGGATCTGCACAGGAGCATGAGAAGATGCAGAAGAGAATGGTGCAGCGACCAGTTTACTTTGTCAGTTCCCTTCTGCAGGGGGCTAGATCAAGGTACTCTGGTGTGCATAAATTGCTTTTCGTCCTTCTCATGGCCTCGAGAAAGTTGCGCCATTACTTCCAAGCACATGAGATCACAGTCGTCACTCGTTTTCCGTTGAAGAGGATATTGCAAAATCCGAAAGCGACAGGCAGGATTGTGGAGTGGGCACTGGAACTGTCAAGCTTTGGCCTCAAGTTTGAAAGCACTTCAACTATCCAAAGCAGAGCATTGGCAGAGTTCACAGCAGAGTGGACGCCAACACAAGATGAAGAAATTCCAGAAACGAGCATCCCTGTCAAGGAAGCAAACAAAGAGTGGCTGATGTACTTTGATGGTGCCTTCTCGCTGCAAGGCCCCGGCGCGGGCGTGCTACTTGTTGCACCCACCGGAGAGCACCTCAAGTACGTAGTACAGATACACTTTCCCAAGGAGCAAGCAACGAACAATACTGCAGAGTATGAAGGATTGCTTGCCGGTCTCGGGATCGCAGCAGACGTTGGGATCAAGAAGCTCATTGTCAGGGGTGACTCACAGCTTGTCGTCCGCCAAGTGAACAAGAATTATCAGAGTCCGTTAATGGAGGCTTACGTTGATGAAGTGAGAAAGGTAGAAGAGCACTTTGACGGCCTACAGATGGAGCATGTTCCGAGAGCTCAGAACGACATTGCTGATGGCCTATCGAAGTGCGCCGCGCTTAAGTTACCTGTGGAACCAGGGATCTTTGTGCTCAAGCTGACTCAACCGTCTGTAACACCATCCAATGGACAGAGCAAGAAGAGGAAGTTGATTTCTGGTGACTACTATCCGGCAGAGCTCCCCGAAGCCGCCACCAAGAAGGTCCCCAAGATCAACACCAAGGATGCTGAGGAGCAGTCTGCTCCGGCAAGCCTTAGGGTTTGTTCCGTTGAAGCAGACTCTCCCGACAAGTTTTGCTCCGACAAGCTAGCCGGGGAACGTCAAGCTCCGGCCGAGCCGCAGGTTCTCGCCGTCAAAGGGGATGTTCCCGCAGTAGCAGATGTGCCTTTGGTCCTTGTTGTCGAGCCGCAAGCTCCAGCATGGGCACAGCAGATTGTCCGTTTCCTTCAGACAGGAGAACTTCCCGAAGAGCAAGAAGAAGCGGAAAGAGTAGCCTGGCAGTCAAGTATGTACAAGTTTGTCGACAACACACTGTACAGAAGAAGACTCAACGGTGTGAAATTGAAGTGTATTCACCGGGAAGACGGACAAAAGCTGTTGGCAGAGATACATGGAGGCATATGTGGTCACCACATTGGCGCAAGAGCACTTGCCGGCAAAGCGTTCCGGCAAGGTTTCTTTTGGCCGACAGCCCTCGAGGATGCAACTGCACAAGTAACCAAGTGTGAAGCATGCCAGTTCCATTCCAAGCAGATACACCAACCAGCTCAAGCTCTCCAGACGATCCCTTTATCCTGGCCATTTTCGGTCTGGGGGCTCGACATCCTCGGCCCTTTTCCCCGAGCTGTCGGGGGCTTTGAGTACTTGTACGTTGCGATCGACAAGTTCACAAAGTGGCCGGAAGTGGAACCAGTGAGGAAGGTGACAGCACAGTCAGCAGTCAAGTTCTCCAGGTCGATTGTGTGCCGTTTCGGGATCCCTAACAGGATCATCACCGACAACGGCACACAACTCACGAGCCGCACCTTCATGCAGTACGTCCAAGATCTTGGCGCCAAGGTCTGCTTCGCTTCTGTTGCTCATCCGAGAAGCAACGGTCAAGCGGAGAGGGCAAATGCTGAAGTGCTGCGTGGGCTCAAGACCAGGACTTTTGACAGGCTGCACAAATGCGGAAAGAACTGGATTGAGGAGCTGCCGGTGGTTCTTTGGTCGATCAGGATGACGCCAAATCGAGCCACTGGCCAGACACCTTTCGCTCTAGTCTATGGAGCAGAGGCAGTTCTCCCCACGAAACTCGTATACGGGTCACCTCGAGTGCTCGCTTATGATGAGCTTGAGCAAGAGCAGCTGCGACAAGATGACGCGCTGCTCCTTGAGGAGGACCGTCTTCAGGCTGCTGTACGAGCTGCTCGATACTAGCAAGCTTTGCACCGCTACCATAGCCGCAAAGTTAATGCCAGAAGTTTCGAGGAAGGCGACCTTGTTCTTCGGCACGTTCAGTCCGCCAAGAATTCCAACAAGTTGATGCCGAAGTGGGAAGGCCCTTACCGGGTGAAACGAGTCACTAGGCCTGGCGCTGTCCGCCTTGAGACCGAAGATGGCATTCCGATGAGCAATTCCTGGAACATTGAGCATCTTCGTAAGTTTTACCTATAGGGCGCGGTTGCCGGAACCTGTTCCGGCAACCACCTTTTGTACAAGTCTTGCCGATGTTGCATGTAATCCTTTGTACAAAGCCGGGCTCAGACCCCGTGCATAAATAAAGCGCATGTGCTCCGCACATCTTGTCAATTTCACGCTTTCTACTTTGTATTTGCATGTATTATCTGACACTTTGTGCAGCACCTACCCCCGGTAAGCAATAACGAGCCGTAAGGCTCCATATCTTTAATTTCTCTTCTTTCTTTTTCTCAAAAAGGAAAGCAAGGTTCCCCCCCCACAAGTTTGCCTGTGGGAATGGAGAAGATAATGGTGTGGGCTGGGCCAGGCATCGTTCAGGGAAGTTTCGCCTTACCGGAAAGCAAACGACAGAAAAAAGCTAAGTTGCCAAAGTTTGAGCAATCAGTTTTAAATTTTTTAAGTTATTTTCCTTGAACGACCATGCTTTGTATGGAAAACCTGTGCGTGGAGGAACCAACTCGTAGCTAGTTGTGCCCTTACTTTGTTTCGAGTCCGCTCAACAATTTAAGCAAGCTGCGACTAGTTGCGACAAGGTTTCTTGTCGGTAGCGGCACCGCCAGCAGGCTGCTGACGTCCCGCACTCAGCGCTCGCGGCTAAGGTGCCTGCACTGGCAAGTTCCCTAAAAGCGTAGGGCAGAAACATACAAAGGAAGGAATCAAGTAAAGGAAATAACATAGCAAATCTCTACCCAAGATAGAGTTATATTACAAGATAGCTTGTCGCAGCTCTAACAGATTGTTCTCATGACATGACTAGCAGCGACAAGGAAAAAGAGAAAACAGGCGGCCTAATCTACACGATCGCCCTCAACCCTCTTGATTCCGCTCACCTTGTCCACAATGGGTGCGACAAGGGACTTGAGCGCTTCCAGATCAGCATCCGGCGGCAAGGACTTGAGGACGTTGGTGAAGTTGAGGCCTGGGTTGCGGAAGGCCACCTTCATCAGCACCTTCTGGAGAGCTCCTGCGCAGATCTTGCGTGACTCGTCGGCCAGCTGCTTTGGGATCTTCTCCCGGAGTCGCTGGAGGGCCGTCGCCACGCCTTTGAAGAACAAGCTGAGCTTGGCGCTGGGTTGGAGGTGCTTGTCGGAGGAGTACCCGAGCTCCTCCATCCCCAGCTGCGCCAGCTCCCCGTCGATGGCGGCGGCAAGATCCACAAGACCTTCAGTCCAGTACTCCACAATCTCCCTGAAAGCATTGTGGGCGGCAGCAGCATTCGCCAGCAGCGCCTCGTCGGCCTTGATCTTCTCCGACAAGGCCACCTCCCGCTCCCTGGCGCCATCCAGCGTCTGAGTCAAAGTAGCTTACTTCAACTCGAGATCTGCATTGGAATCCTTGGCGGCGCTGAGCTCCTTGCTCCTCTCAGCGAGAAGACCCTGCAGCTCGCCATATGCGGCAGCGTCCTTTTCGTGCTCATGCTTGAGCGCGGCAAGTTCCTCGCCGCTCGCCCTGAGATCGGCTTCCAGCTGCGCCACCTTCATCTCCAGCTCCTTCTTGGCGGCCTCGGCAGCTGCGGCAGCATCCCTTGCCTCCTTGAGAGCCCCGCCAATTGCTTGCTCGCGCGAGAAAAGCTCCTCCTCGTGGCTGTCAAGGTTGACCTTGCGCTGCGCCAACTCTCCCTCCTGCGCAAATAGATTTTCGGCGACAAGCCGTTGCTTCTCTTCAACTTCAGCCTTCTCGAGGAGGAAGGCTTTCCGCTCCTCGAGAAGTTGCTCCCGCTCCTCCGCCAGAGACCATAGAGTTTCCTGCCTAAGACCCCAGAGCTCCTCAGCGCGCTTCTCAATATCCACTCCCGCCCTCGCGACAAGTGCTTCTCGGGACGCCAGCTTGGCTTGTCGGGCACGGTAGAGCGACAGCAGCTTCCGCAGCAGCCGCTCCTCCTTAGACTCGTCGCTGCTGCTGCTTGGCGCGTCGACCAGCGTCAGCCCAGCGGAGGCGAGCACTTCTCCGTCCAAAATTTCTCCTTCGACCGGCGCCCTGGAGCTTGACGCCCAGGGGAGCTTGATGAAGATACCGTCACCGGCCTTCAAGTAGGCGCCGGACTGGGGCTCTTCGGAGCCTGGCGCTGCAGCATCGGCGGAGGGATCAGCGGTCGGCGTAGCGCCTGTCGCTCCTGCGGCCTCGGGGCCGTCAGTGCGATCGCCGGATCCCTCGCCTGCTTCTGCGGCGGCAGCCTTGGCGGCCTCTTCACCGGCGGGATCATCAGCACCGGCCTCTTCTTCGGTGGCGGCGTCGTCGTCGTTGTTGCCGCGCGCGTTCTCCTCGCCGGCGGCCTCGGTTTCCATCGGCTCCGTGGCAGGTGGACTTGACGACCGAAGAGGGAAGAAAGGTCAAGCAAATATTCAAAAAGAAGATCAGGAGAAGAAGAACTCAAGGGAAGTTTTTCAGGCGAGAGGATTACATGTGCTGGGATCTGCAGTCATGGTCTCGACCACCGGAGGATCACTGGCGCTGTCCCTTGCCGGAGAACTGCCCCTTGCCGGAGAATTCTCCCTTGCCGGAGAACGCTCCCTTGCCGGGGAATCCTCCCTTGGCGGTGTAGTCAAAGCAGATGGCACTTCGGGAGCGGCCTCCGGGCCCTCCTGGTGAGGCTGCTCTGCTCCTACACAAACCAACAGACGGATATCAGCAAAAGAAGAGCACTCATGCGCGCCTGACAGCAGGAAGTAAACTATGTACTTACGTGGAGGGCTGCGCTGGGGGATGCTTTGAGGAATGGTTGCCGGGTCCGACAAGGTGGTCTCGAACATGTCCTCTGCCATCGTGGTGGGGTCGTCCTCGATGACAATCACCAAGGCCTTGGCTCTCTTCACCGCTCTCTAGGCCAGAGTTCTGAAAAGGAACAGGTTCAGAGTAAAGAAAATCAGATACAAGACAAAGACAGCAAGAATTGAAGAACTACAAGTACAACAAGGAATCTTACTCTTCTTCTTCCTCGTCAGAGCTGAGCGCGGAGAGATCGAAGTCCGGCTCGCCTCCGGTGCGGCGAGGCGGAGGAGTAGGCTCCCTTGTCCGCTTGGCAGGAGCAGTGGCGGTGGACCGGGAAGACCCAGCTCCGATTGCCGCAGCGGCATGAGGCGCTCCCGCGGCAACAGTGCTTGCCGCGGTAGAGCGTGTCGCACGGCTCGGCGGCTATTGACCCGTCTGCCGCCCTGCTACGTCCGAGGCCTTGCGGAGACGCCTTCTGGGTGGGGCTGGGGGCTCCACCTGCGGCAAGTTGTCCGAAGGGTCGGGTCCGACAGGCTCTCCCTCGCAGGGCTTGCTCGGCTCAGCTTCAGGCCCGGCAAGCTCTTCCTCGCCGATGAACTCCTCTCGCTCGGCAAGGCTTGCCACCTCTGCTGCCTCTGCCTCCTCCACGGTGAATCCAAACACGCCCGCGGCAGCGGCTGCTGCCCCCTCTTCCAGCCTGGTGGCGATGCGCTGCATCTCATCATCGGTGGTGTCGCGGGTGAGGCTCTTCTGCTCATCAGCACGGACTAGCACTTCTACCAGGCCGTCAAAGAAATCCCGCACGACGTCGTCTGCAGGCTCTTGCCAAGTCGGGACGATTCCGTGCGAGTTGCACAGCGGCATCATTGCGCGGATGCGGTCGAGCGAAGAATTGTTGCACAGCGGAACGACATCCCGCGGCAACATGAATGGTTGCTGAGGATCACGCTTGAACAGCTCCAGGAGCATCGCGTCCAGCTCCAGGACAGTGAAGTTAAAGTTGAGGCCCGGGCGCAGCCTCATGATATCCGCCGAGTTCTGGAACTCCCAGGCGGGTCTCCCCCTCTCCTGCAAGGGGGCGATGCGGCGGTGAAGGAAATCTGCGCCAAGAGCGCCTACAGTGAGCCCGGCAAGCCTGAGGCGAAGGATACGGGTGACGGCAATCTTCAACCTATCATCTTCCGGGGCCACGTTGCTCCAATCGTTGCCGCGTACTACTGGGGCTTGGCGCAGGGCGGTAAATGGCTGCGGGTTCTCCTCAACAATCCAGCACCACTCTGCTCTCCATTCTTCCCATTTGCTGCGGAGCTCTCCCTCCAGATAAGCATCCTTCTTGCCAATTCTCGAGATCCAAGCGATTCCGCCGGCAAGGGGCTCTCCTCTCTCGACTCGGGGCATAAAGAAGTGGCGGAAGAGGGCTACGTTTGGGTGGACTCCGACAAAGTTTTCGCACAGATGTGCGAAAACTTCCATGGTCAGGACAGCATTGGGGGTGAAGTCAAGGAGGCGGAACCCGTAGGTGTTCATGATGTCACAGAAAAATTCAGAGTAGGGCGGGCAGAGCCCGCAGTAGAAGAACATCGCAAAGAAGGGATACCCGTTCGGAGCCAGTCTCGAAGCGGTAGCCGGGAGTACCTTCGTGCGCGGATGCGCTCACGTCTCCGTCGACCAGAAAAGGTAGTAGTACTCCCTCAGCTCCTTTGCATCAAGCTGAGGGGGGAAGATGGGCCGCTCCTTTCGCAGCGCCGCGAGCCGCTGCGCCTCGGCCGACTTCACGCCCTTCCCCTTGTCGGCTTTCGGAGCCATGGCGGAGGTGGCGGGGGAGATCGACGGTGTTGGTGGCGCCGGTGGCGATGGGGGGCGAAGCGCTGCTCTCTTTGGATTTTGAGAAGAAGGGAGGAGCGGCGGAGATTTTTGAGAATGGAGTAACAACCGGCGAAGTGAGCAAACTGCCCCTGTTTCCCCTGCTTATAAAGAGGGAGGGGGCGGACGTTTCGCCCTTCCGAATAAAGAAACCACCCACGATCTCTCCCACGATGCCGCATTCAACGCGTGCCGTTCGGGGAGGGTGCGGTGGATACGGAGTAAGATACGGCGTCAACCAGGCCGCGCGTGCCCATGCCCGGCTTTGGGCCTGGCCCAACAGCGCTCGGCACCGTGTGTGGCCCAGGCCCGGGGGCTCCTGTCGGTGTACTAGAGTAGGGGTACCCTAGTATCCCGAACTTGTGCACGGGCAGTTGCAGCACCCCGCGGCAAAGCTTGTCGGGTGACCGCCAAGGTCCTCCGTGGTTCCTTTGGAGCCATTCAAGAACAAAGTATTCAAGCCAAGGAGACAAGGCCCCGGCAAGAGGAGCTTGCCAGGAAGGCCAACCAAGGCATCGCAAGGAACTTGCCGCGACGCACCGTGCGTCCCGGCAAGGCCCGGTGGGCGACAAGCTTCCGGGCGCGGCAAGGCAACGGCCGCGGCAAGGCGCTTGCCGCGGCAGGCAACCACTCTGTACCCACGCTCCAGCACATCCACCAACGTGTCGCCTTGGGAACTTTACAGGCGCGCGTGGCGAGAGGCTGTGCAGCCAGCGGTGCGCGGTGGCATGCGACGCTGACAAGTTTGCCATCGTTGCGAGCGGTGGCGTCCCTGACGGTCCTTTTCTGCACTGTTTGAGTGACGCAGACGGGCATTTAATGCCCTTGTCCCCTGCCGTCAGGGTTAGGTAGGATGTACTGTGCAGGTAGCTGTACCAACCACCCCTCTTTTTTCCATTTTTACCCTTGTCTACGTTGCCACCTGTCGGTGACCCCTTGTGCGTATAAAAGGAGGCCCATGCGCAATGTAGAGGAGGTTCGTTCGTTTCGAACCCAGAAAATCACACACGCTCGGTCTCATTAGCAGCTAGAGTGTACTGTAGCACTCAGCGCTCTTGAGCAAGAACACAATACAATCAGACAAGCAGCAGTAGGGGTATTATCTCTCCGGAGAGCTCCGAAGCTGGGTAAACTGCTCGTGTGCTTCGCCTCAATCCGCTCTTCGTGCGATCTCCGCCCCCCGCCAAACCGAAAGGGGCTCGGTCCGCCGGTCCCATAGGTGTTCGTGGATCAGCTTCCCCGACAGCCTCTCTCCTCCTCCACACATATACCAGCCATTGTACCTCTATAGTTAATTGGGCCTCCCTCTTCCCCCACCACACACCGATAGTCGAGCGCTGCAGGTAGGTATCCATGCCACAGAGACAAACTGCACATGTCCCCTCTCACGTTCCAGTAGGCCAGCCACTCTATATCTTTGACGTGGGCACACACAAATTCGATGGCACTCTTTATCGATCGCACGCGCGCACACACACACACACATCACCCCTCTCTTCGATTCTATGGACACCTCAAGCTGATGATACCTCCACTCTCCTCTCGTGGATCGCCCCCTCTATATATATGTTATATCCAGGACTATATTTCACACACATTACATATGTTACATTCTTTGATTGTCTCCCCCCCCCAAAAAAAAGAACTCTCACAAACCCACACACTATATCTCTCTAGGTTTTATCTCTCTCACACAACCCCACATAGGTGGTGTACGTATACAAGAAGAGAATAGGTGCACCGTGCACGTACTCACGCTTCGTGCCCAGCCACACCCGCGCGGGTACACGGTGGAGCTCATTTCTTTACGAAATGGCAGCCCACGTGCTAATTTGAATGCATGTAGCGGTTGTTTTCCTAGGGAGGTCGTGTACCATGCGTGCACGAAACAAAGTTCGACTTGACGCTTGCCGCATTATTTTTAAATAAAGTTATAGCGCTCAATGGCACGTACACAGAATATAAAACGATTTTTATGGAGAAAAAGGTAGTCCACTCCACTATATACAATGGAGCCTGCCTGCCTGGTTTGTCACTCTTCAGAGTATCTCACACAAGGCTGCGGTGGCCTCTCTCTCTCTCACCGTTGGTCACTGATCCGACAGCATCCCGTCCACTGGGGGAAAGGGAGTGTGGTGGCCTCTCTCTCTCTCTCACACACACACACACACACCGTTGGTCACTGATCCGGCCGCATCCCGTCCGCCGGGGGAAAGGGAGGAAGTGCATCATTTCTCCGTTCGACGGCGCCGAGGCAGCACGTCCCGATCTGTGGTACATGCCATTCTCTCTGACCAAGCTCCGACGCCGCAGGGCCCATGCCACCTGCTCGCTGCCGCAGTATGGGCAGATTCCACCCGCCGCCGCTCACCTAGTTACATCCCGACGACCTCCAGGTATCCCCTCTGGCCTTGCTCCACTGCCCGTCTTCCCACGTCGCTGCATGTGGATCTTCCATAGTTCTTTGCCCAAAACGTAGCTCGTCTGGCATACTTTCCATATTAGAATCTCGTCCTCACACCGTTTTAGACAAACACAACCGTGTTGTTATCTTCCCTTAGGACAAGGAATATGCTTCTTTTTTGTCGTCGCATGTGTCATCAACTGTTACTGGCCAGTAATTGTTTCCTTTCTACCTCTTGTTTGCAAACAGGGCTATCCATTTCACCTCGTTGCTATTGTGACCTTTTGGTGAACTGCACAAATCACTTTTTTCTTAAGAGTGTTTTGTGCAGTTGTACTAAAATGTCACATGGGCAACATCTCTACATTTCAGTGCAACTGCACAAAGGGAGATTTGTTTTGCTCTATCCTCCTCATCCAACTCCGAGCCTAATCTTCTCCAACTAGTTAGTGTTAAGAGAGACTGCAAAGGTGACCGACTTCTATTTGTGTGTTTATTGTTTCATCACCAGTCCTCTATTATCATAATCACACTTAATATCTTTGGAACACGGAAGCTCAGCTCTATTTTAGTGGAACTGCAAAAAATGATCAGAATGTTGGATGCTCCATGTCGGTGTCAAAACCGGCGGATCTCGGGTAGGGGGTCCCGAACTGTGCGTCTAGGCGGATGGTAACAGGAGACGAGGGACACGATGTTTTTACCCAGGTTCGGGCCCTCTTGATGGAGGTAAAACCCTACGTCCTGCTTGATTAATATTGATGATGTGGGTAGTACAAGAGTAGATCTACCACGAGATCAAGGAAGCTAAACCCTAGAAGCTAGCCTATGGTATGATTGTTGTTCGTCCTATGGACTACAGCCATCCGGTTTATATAGACACCGGAGAGGGCTAGGGTTACACAGAGTCAGTTACAAAGGTAGGAGATCTACATATCCGTATCGCCAAGCTTGCCTTCCACGCCAAGGAAAGTCCCATCCGGACACGGGACGAAGTCTTCAATCTTGTATCTTCATAGTCTTGGAGTCCGGCCGATGATGATAGTTCGGCTATCCGGACACCCCCTAGTCCGGAACTCCCTCAGTAGCCCCTGAACCAGGCTTCAATGACGACGAGTCCGGCGCGCATATTGTCTTCGGCATTGCAAGGCGGGTTCCTCCTCCGAATAATTTATAGAAGATTGTGAACACCAAGATAGTGTCCGGCTCTGCAAAAATAAATTCCACATACCACCGTAGAGAGAATAATATTACACAAGATCAATCTGCTGACGTATTCTGTGGCGTGACGTCACACCACTTCCAAGCCTTTACTCGAATTGTTTTTATTGTTCCACCTCAGCGCGTTCAGCGAGGCGGTTTCCTTGGCACGTCTTGTCGATGCAGAGATCGTGTTCCCCTTATTCCGGGATTCTCATCAATACGGACGTGGGTAACCCAACCGCGCCATTGATTGTGACGCTTGGGAGATAAGCGAGTTTTACCAGGCCGGTGGGGATGCGTGTTTCTGTCCGCCCATATAAGGGGATAAAGATCCAACCCTTTTACCTGCGCCTTCTTCCTCCTTAGCTTATCCATCTCCGCGAACTCGAGCTCCAGCGCCCATATCCGCACCTCTCACCCCAACCTTCTCCAACTATGTCCGGAGCGGGAGGCAAGTGGATGGCCTCCTCCATCACGGAGGGGCAGATCCAGAAGCTGCACGACGCCGGATACTTGTCCAGCGACATTGCGCATCGGCTCCCCGACGAGGGAGAGCTCATTCCCACCCCCAGGCCCCATGAGAGGGTAGTGTTTCTTCCCCATTTCCTCCGCGGACTGGGCTTCCCACTTCATCCCTTCGTCCGGGGGCTCATGTTCTACTACGGCCTGGATTTCCATGATCTGGCCCCGAATTTCATCCTCAACATCTCGGCGTTTATCGTCGTGTGCGAGGCCTTCCTCTGCATCCAGCCCCACTTCGGCTTGTGGCTCAAGACCTTCAGTGTCAAGCCGAAGGTTGTGAAGGGCAGCCAAGCGGAGTGCGGAGGCGCCATGGTGGGCAGGATGTCCCATGTTACGTGGCTGGAAGGCACTTTCGTGGAAACCATCAAGGGGTGGCAATCAGGGTGGTTCTACATCACCGAGCCGCGCGACGCCGATTGGGCAGCGGCCCCCGAATTCAGATCCGGTATCCCTACACGGCTCACCTCCTGAAAAGAGAGCGGCCTGATCTGGGGGAATTCGGAGGAGCTGACCGGACTCCAAGCCTATATCCAGAAGCTGGTGGACAAGAAGCTCAAGCTTGTCAATGTAGTCCAGGTCATGCTCATCCGCCGGATTCTCCCGTGCCAACGACGGGGTTTCAACATGTGGGAGTTCGATCCGGTGCAGCACCAGACCCTGAGCGGGCTCTTCGACATTACGTATGAAGATGTCTGGAAGGTGCTGTTCAAGGGCGCCGAAGCTCCCGCATCCGCTACCGAAGATCGCAGATTCCGCTCGCAGCGTCCGGCTGACGAGGTAAGTGATTTTGCCACCTATTTTCCATAGTTTGACTCTATGCGGGATCTAAACTCCCTTTCCTTTGACAGGACTGGCTGAAGAAGGCCACACAGACTATCTGTCCGGCCCCATTGCCAGAGGATCCAGCGGACGCCCGCCTAACGGGGCTGCTGGCTCCGGCACCCCACGTGGTGCCGGAGAAGAAGGCCAAGAAGAAGGCCACGGGGACTCGGAAGAGTTCCCGTTTTCAGGTGCTATCGGATGATGAATCCGAGGCCGACTCCTCCCACCAAGGCGAGGAGGAGATGAAGAAAGCCTCTCCCCCAGCGGGGGGAGGGAAGAAAAGGAAGGCCTCCCCAACAAGGGAGGCCGAAGGGTCCAAGAGGGGAAAAACTCTTCCCCCGGACCGCTCCGCCAACCCCAGTGACGACGACGAGGACTGGCCTCCAAGGGCCAAGCCCCTGGCGAGATCGTAAGTATCCGGACTCCCGAATAACTTTAAGGTTTTTTCTTTTCGCCACATAATGTCTTTCTAATGCCGCATACAACCCTGCAGTCCGCCCAAGGATGATCTTCCCATTTTGTCGAGCGGGTCCCTTGGTGCGTCGGATATGGATTCCCTTCCGATTGCCTCCACCCCGCATGCCGCGGACGATGCCGAGGTGGGGTCCCAGGGAGGGGCCTACCAGGAGGAGGAGGCCTCGGAGGTGTCGCAGGACAACCTCCCGGACTTTGCACCGGACTCAGCCCCGGAGGCCACAGTGGCTCCGGAGTCCGGCGGGCGACCCCTTCGTGTGAAGGGCAAGACCGCGATGCCGGCTGCCTCCGTCCAACCGGAAGTGCCGGACAATTTGCTGGAGGCACTCAACGGCGCCTCCATCGAAGAGGAACACCGCACTGTTATGAGTGCTGTGATTCAGAAGGTTCAGCTCGCTAAGAGCGGGCTGACCGAAGCCTGCAGCAGCCTTCTAACAGGCTTTGAGGTAAGACTTTGAATATATGTAAAATGGTACTGCATAGACAGTAGCCCCTGATGCTCGGTTCGGTGTTCGGAAAGAAAAGCCGGACTGAGGATCTTTAGAAAGATAAACGCAGGAGTCATGAAAATATGTCAATATGGGATTGCAGGCTGTGCTGCTGACCTCCGCCGCACTAACTGCAGAGGTCAATACTTTGAAGGAAAACCTCGAGCGGTCCGAGAATGAGCTCGGCCGTGCCAAGAAGCAGCTCGAGGAAAAAGAAGGTGAGTAATCCTTATGAAAATTGTACCTTACAAAAAAGGATTTAGTTGCAAGAAAAATGACAAGGATAACTTGGGTGTTGCAGGGGCCACTAAGAGGTGGCAACCCTGAAAGAGGCGGTGGCCGCGACCGAACGCAATGCGGCTGCGGAGCGCACCGAGCGAGAGAAAGAGGAGGCGCGGGTGGCAGAGGTACAGCAAGAGCTCCAGGATCTCGTGAAGAAACATGAGAGCCTGGAGCGTGACTCGAAGACTCGAGAGTCTGAGCTTGCAACGACTCTTGAGAGTGCCAAAGCCGCTAAGGCCGAAGCCTACAAGGCCCTCCAGGAGATCGAGGCGATAAAGAAAATAGCAGCGGGTAAGGCATTTTTCATGCAAAGTAAGCATGTGAGTGTTAATTACCTGTCTCTTACCCGAATTCGGAGCTCTCCAGGAGCGTTCGCAGATCTTCCTCGCAGCGTGTCCGATGCTGCCGCATTCTACCGGGCCGAGGAGGGGAGCTCGATGGAGAAGGTCTTCTAGTCTTAGTATGCTAAGGCCGGACATCCGGTGCCCCTTAGCGACCAGCTGAAGCAGCTGGTCGAGCTTCACAAGGCGGCCGAACAGGCCATGAAGGGCCTCATAGTTCGGCTGTGGCCTAAGGAGGCTATGCCTGGGAGCTACTTCGGCTTGGTGCGGCGGCTGGTGGATGCGTGCCCGTGGCTTGAAGTTATCAAGCACTCCGCCTGTATTGAGGGTGCCCGTCGGGCCCTTGCCCGCGCAAAGGTGCATTGGGGCAAGATGGATGCCCAGAAGCTTGTGACAGACCCCCCACCAGAGGGCAAGGAGCATTGCACGCCTGAGATGTATTATAAGAGTGTGCTGAAGGGCGCCCGCACTATTGCGGGTGAGTGTTCCAAAGATGTAATATTTGAGTAGACTCGCATGTTGTTATCCTGTGCGCTGAAAACTTGGTTCATATGCGCTAAGCAACGCTTGTTAATTTAAAATATTACCTTCTGTGCGGCTGTTTATCAAATCTGAGAGATGGCAAGTCGTCGGCTTCAGCCCCCATGCCATGAGTGCTGGGGTGTTCGGGATAAACTCGAGCGCTCTTGTTCCCATTTTTGGGTCCATCTAGGGAGGTGCTCGACACAGCGAACAAGGCAACCGGACTTATAATGCTTGAACACTCTCACTTAGCCATAGAATTCTATATTTTTAAATTTCGGCGAAGCCCCTAGTCTTCGGAAGGCCGAATTTGGGGCGCTATCCACGCCTTGGCCGGACAGTATCCGGCTCCTCGCTCTAAGCGGCATAAGTCTTTAAGGACTCGCAAAAAACCTCTCGAACAGCGACCGGCTCTCGCCTCATCATGACGGTCAGTTTTAGCTTTCTCCACTAAGGCGTTAACCCAGCTCAACTAGGGCGCAATCGCAGTGGTTCTCCCAGTGCTACCTTAGCCGATAGAACGGAACGTAAGGTACCAAAACATGGGAGCCGGGCAAACCCAACTATTGACCCAAGACATGATTCGGAGCCGATGCATATAGTGCTATAAGTTCGGGGTGCCGCACTTGTGAAAGTGTTTGGACTCATCACACCATAATGCGGGAAACATAATCCCCTGGTGTATATTAGCCGTACCAAAGTGTACGGATGCAGCATGCCGTGAATGAACATGTGTATGAAAAAGAAATGCAATTATAAGCAAAAAGGTGCTGCATTGTTTTATTCAATAAGTGCTGCTACGAATGCAGAACGATACAAATAGTGCGATAAGCAAGGTATAGCACTGTTAAATATGTCCCCCTCCAGGGGTGGGCTGCAGATTGGTGTATAAAAATGCTCGTAATGGAGACCACCTGTATATTCGTTGTAGCCTTTATCCTTCCCTGGCTGTTGCATCGTGAGTTCGGCAGGCCTGCTGCCGGACAGGGCCTCTGACAAACGGAGTCCCGTGGGTAAAAAATAAAAGGTAAAAAGAAAAGAAAAAGAATGACACACTTGAGAGCCCCTGGTGTGGTTGAGCCGCAGTCTAGGTTTATCGTGGTCGTGCCCCTCTCCCCATGCCCATGGTATCTTCAGAGCGTAATGGTGTACGCGAAGGACCTGCTTTGACGTTTCGCAGGAGCTGGGGTTGGGGCCGCACTGCTACGCGTGCTCGGAACGTGCCAGGTGGTCTTGTTGTAAGTTACTCCGGGCGCGCTTAGCTGTGTCCGGCCGCTTAACGGTCGGACTCGAGAATTGCCTTAAGAGGCTGTATTGCACTTCTGCTGCGAGAGCCGCTGTATGTTCCTCCGTGCGGAGAGAACGTTCAGTGTTTCCGTTGACCGTGATGACTCCTCGAGGGCCTGGCATCTAGAGCTTGAGGTATGCATAGTGCGGCACCACGTTGAACTTTGCAAACGCGGTACGTCCGAGCAAGGCATGATAGCCGCTGCGGAACGGGACTATGTCGAAGATTATCTCCTTGCTTCGGAAGTTATCCGAGGATCCGAAGACCACTTCCAGTGTAATTGAGCTTGTACAATTGGCTTCTACACCTGGTATGACGCCTTTAAAGGTCATTTTGGTAGGTTTAATCCTTGAGGGGTCTATGCCCATTTTGCGCACTGTATCCTGGTAAAGCAGGTTCAAGCTGCTGCCGCCGTCCATCAGGACTCTGGTTAGGTGAAATCCATCGACGATTGGGTCTAAGACCAGTGCGGCGAATCCGCCGTGGCGGATGCTGGTGGGGTGGTCCCTTCGGTCAAAAGTGATCGGGCAGGAGGACCATGGATTGAACTTCGGGGCAACTGGCTCCATCGCGTAGACATCCCTGAGTGCACGCTTCCGCTCCCTTTTGGGTATGTGCGTTGCGTATATCATGTTCACCGTCCGCACCTGTGGAGGGAAACCCTTCTGTCCTCTATTGTTCGGCGGTTGGGTCTCGTCCTCATCATCGCTATGCAGACCCTTGTCATTGTTTTCGGCAATTAACTTGCCTGCCTGCTTGAATACCCAACAGTCTCGGTTGGTATGGTTAGCTGGCTTTTCGGGGGTGCCGTGCATCTGGCACAAGCGGTCGAGTATTCGGTCCAAATTGGACGGACCCGGAGTTGTTCGTTTGAATGGCTTTTTCCGCTTACCGGGTTTAGAGCCTCTGAATCCGGCATTGACTGCCGTATCCTCACCATTGTCGCCGTTAATGCGGCGTTTGTTTTTGTTATGATGTTGGATGCCATTTTGGTCCTTGAAATCTGGACTGCCAGAATTTTTGTTGAGGTTGTTGATGCGTGCTAGCCAGCTATCCTCACCCGCGCAGAAGCGGGTCATAAGTGATGTGAGGGCTGCCATGGATTTTGGCTTTTCCTGTCCCAGGTGCCGGGCAAGCCACTCGTTGCGGATGTTATGCTTGAAGGCCGCGAGTGCCTCCGCGTCCGGACAGTCGACGATTTAGTTTTTCTTGGTTACGAACCGTGTCCAGAATTGTCTGCCCGATTCGTCTGGCTGCTTAATTATGTGGCTTAGGTCATTAGCGTCTGGTGGTCGCACATAAGTGCCCTGGAAGTTATCGAGGAATGCGGCTTCCAGGTCCTCCCAACTCCCAATTGACTCTGCTGGCAAGCTGTTGAGCCAATGCCGGGCTGGTCCTTTAAGCTTGAGGGGGCGGTATTTGATGGCGTGAAGATCGTCACCGCGGGCCATGTGGATGTGAAGGAGATAATCTTCGATCCAAACCACGGGGTCTGTTGTGCCATCATAAGATTCAATATTGACGGGTCTAAACCCTTCGGGGATTTGATGATCCATTACTTCATCTGTGAAGCATAGTGGGTGTGCGGCGCCTCTGTACTGGGCGGTATCATGACGGAGCTCAAGGGAGCTTGGTCTATTTTGTTTGGCCCGGCCGGACTTACTGTGTCCGGCGCGACGGTTGTCGTCACGTATCGTGGGACGCCCACGTGATCCATAGATCGATCTTGATGGTCTTGCCTTATCCTCCAATATATCTCGCAAGTTCAGAGTGTTCCCCTGTGGCCATGTGCTTTTCAAGCGATGCCGGGGTACGGGTCTAGTGAAGGGCCTAGAGGCCTCTCTGTCGCGACCACGGGGTGGTCGGTCAACCGTATTGTCTCCTGGTGATGCGGGTTCGTAAGCCTCCTCCTCTAATCGGGGGAGCAGCTTGCGTTTAGGGTAGCTTTTGGAGGGGCGTTCGAGCTCATGCTCTTCGGCCGCGAGGACTTCAGTCCATCTGTCGGCTAGCAGATCCTGATCAGCTCTAAGCTGTTGCTGCTTTTTCTTGAGGCTGTTTGCTGTGGCCATAAGCCTGCGTTTAAAACGCTCTTGTTCAACGGGATCCTCAGGCACGACGAATTCATCATCATCGAGGCTCGCTTCGTCTCCGGAGGGAGGTGTATAATCCTCTGCCTCTTCTTCTGCCGCTCCTTCATAAGGGCTGGCGTCTCCGTCCTCCTGCGCTGCATCTTGCTGGAGTGGGTTGTCTTCGGCATTGTCCGGTGTATTATTGTCTCCGGTGCCGGAGTCTTCATTCTTGCTGTGGCGGGATTTAGAGCGGCGCCGCTGACGCTGGCGCTTTAGCTGCTTTTTGGAGGGGTCATCCTCCTCTGTTCCTTCGCCATTCCCATCTTTTGGGATATCCACCATGTATATGTCGTATGATGAGGTGGCTGTCCAGTGCCCCGTAGGCGCTGGTTCTTGGTCGTCTCCGGCATCGTTGTCCATACCGTTGATGTCCTCGGAGTCGTAGTCTAGCATGTTGGTTAAATCGTCGACAGCGGCTACCAAGTGGGTGGTGGGTGGGCTTTGAATTTCTTCGTCGTCCGCATCCCAACCGTACTGACCGCAGTCCGGCCAGGGTTCTCCTGATAACGAGAGATATTTTAGCGAACTCAAGATGTCGCCGAAAGGTGAGTGTTGAAAGACGTCCGCTGCGGTGAACTCCGTGATCGGCGCCCAATCGGATTCGATCAGGGCGACCGCGGGGGGCTTGGAGTCCGGCGAGGAGTCCGGCACCTTGGAGTCACGAGCTTTATGAGGGACAAAGTCAGTGTTCGGCTCTATCGCCGTAGAGGTTGCAGCACCCGAGGCGATGTCTAGCCATCCGTCCTGGATCTGCGCGGCCGGCTCCGAATTGAGGATCGGAGCGGGCTCGAGTGCGGCCTCCAGGGTACTGTCCGGCGGCAGAGCTAAATCATGCCCGACGTGATAGTGCGGCATGCTCGGCTGTGGCTCAAATCCGTCGAAGATCAAGTCCCCGCGGATGTCAGTCATGAAGTTCAAACTTCCAAATCTGACCTGACAGCTAGGGGTGTAACTTTTGACCTGCTCTAGATGGCCAAGCGAATTGGCCCATAGTGCAAAGCCGCCAAATACGAAGATCTGTCCAGGGAGGAAGGTCTCACCCTGGACTGCATCGTTGATGATGATCGAAGATGCCATCGAGCCTATCGGTGACGACACAGAGGAACTCTCAATAAAAGCACCAATGTCGGTGTCAAAACCGGGGGATCTCGGGTAGGGGGTCCCGAACTGTGCGTCTAGGCGGATGGTAACAGGAGACGAGGGACACGATGTTTTTACCCAGGTTCGGGCCCTCTTGATGGAGGTAAAACCCTACGTCCTGCTTGATTAATATTGATGATGTGGGTTACAAGAGTAGATCTACCACGAGATCAAGGAGGCTAAACCCTAGAAGCTAGCCTATGGTATGATTGTTGTTCGTCCTATGGACTACAGCCATCCGGTTTATATAGACACCGGAGAGGGCTAGGGTTACACAGAGTCGGTTACAAAGGTAGGAGATCTACATATCCGTATCGCCAAGCTTGCCTTCCACGCCAAGGAAAGTCCCATCCGGACACGGGACGAAGTCTTCAATCTTGTATCTTCATAGTCTTGGAGTCCGGCCGATGATGATAGTTCGGCTATCTAGACACCCCCTAGTCCGGAACACCCTCACTCCAGATAGCTACTTTTTTTCCCAACATGCCTTATTGATTTAGACAGAGCTAGGGGGACGTCGCTGCCAATGAAAGCATGGATCAATTTTAATTTAACACCTTCTCACAACTCTGTCTTCAGTTGTGATGTAAATATTAGCTTTGATCTGCTAAGAATTGACATGCATTAGCAAGGAAGTTAGTTTTTTATTGTTTCCGAAAGAGCATCGATGGCAAGACACACGAAACAAAAGCTGAAAGCTCACACCATTATACAATTTCATGTCGCTGGAAAATTATTTGTATAGTACATCAATTATGTAAACAAATGATGGAAGCTTGATAGCATTGCCAAAAGCCTCTTCAGCATCCGGGTCCATGTGCCATGCACAAAATTATACTCCTTCGTTCCTAAATATTTGTCTTTTTACAAATTTCAAATGGGCATATTTTGGAGTGTAGATTCACTCATTTTGCTTCGTATTTGTACTCCCTCTGTTCCTAAATACTCTATTCATCTTTCTAGAGATTTCAACAAGTGACTACATACGGAGCAAAATGAGTGAATCTACACTCTAAAATATGTCTATATACATCCGTATGTAGTAGTCCATTTGAATCTCTAAAAAGACAAATATTTGAGTAGTCACTCGGTGAAATCTCTAGAAAGACAAATACTTCGGAGTATATTTAAAAACCGAGGGGGTAGTGCACAACCGCATGGGAGACTCAGCCCAGTCGTTGCTCCGCATTAATAGTGAGTAATGAGCAGTCAAATCACAAGCCCCACCTTTCCCACTGTAAGTTGCTCGGAAGAAGCAACCATCAATATGCTCTTCTTTGAATCCGCTCATACTACTCCATCCATCACTGTTTATAGAGCATGCTTCAGAAAAAAGAAAAAAAATCTGTGGGACCAAGGCGACTAGCGATCGACCTGAAAAATAGCATTGGTAGTTATAGCACGGCATCTATTACTAGAGGGAATAATGCGTACACACATGCATGCAATGCTTCCACCCCGGGTACACACATGCATGCACATACTCCACTCCGTAGTAGTACTCCCTCCTTCCCGGTTTATAGTGCTCAATTCAAAAATCTCACCAATCAAGGTAGATGGCGAGTGGTGGAATACCTATTGTAGTTTTGCGAAAGCACCTAATTAATGCTCTTGTTTTCCTCAAAAAATTATGTTTATCAATGCATTAGTTGCAATGCATGCATGCATAAAGTACATGCATTGGTCAACTTTCTCTTAATACTTGCATGCAATTATTTAATGCACCTTGGAATCTGAACATGTGATGGAAAACAACCAAATTGAGCCTTATAAAATGGAAAAACTAAAATTTGGAGATAAGCCCTATAAACCGGAAAGAAGGGAGTACATCGAGAGAAAATTGTGGACTTGATTGCGGTTACCACGCCGTAATAAATTGAGCATTAAACCAAACATGTCTAAAGTCTCTCTGGTGGTGGAAATGCAGTGAGAGAAATGCATCATAATGAAGCGCGTCCTATAAACTGTGACGGAGGGAGGAGTAATATGAAGGTGGAAAACCAAGTACGCGTATGGCCAGCCGGTCAACGCACCTCCTCTTGGCACATCACTAACATGTGGGACAGGAGTGTGAGCAAACCGAACTCAATTGACAGCAAAGAGCCAACCCGCCGTTCCTTGAGAGAGACGAGGAGCGAGAACACACAGACGGGCTCCCACGGAGGCCAAGATATATTCGAGCATGGTTGGTTGATCGATATCATCATTACATGTTGGGCTACCATTTTCCGCCCTTCTCCAGAATAAATGTGTACTTTATCAGAGATAAAAAAATAAGAGTACAGATGCTCCACCATGTGGTTGTAGTAGTAGTACTACTTGTACTACTGCGCTTGGCTCTTCGCCTCTTCGTGAAGTCGAACAATGATGGTACTCCGCATGTTGGGTACTATAGTGTATGCCTCTGACAATCTGACACGAATGGACTGATGCATGTCCACCGAGGGTAGGTTGCATTAGTCAAAAGGCGTAAGCGAGCTTCACCTTGTCCTGCAAGCTTCTCCTCGTTCTACGAGTTGACGGGACACACCAAAAAGTAGTGCTAGTCCATACTCCCTCCTTTCCGGTTAATATGGCTTAATCTTTTTTGCGGGTAAATGAGAGAGCTTTATTCATATAATTCTTAGGACGATCAGCCAAGACACTGGTCACTAGGAAGCGAGGTACCCCGCAAAAAAAGAAGTAGGAAGCGAGGTGTTTCATCAAGCCAGCTCTCGGCCACATTCAAAGTGCAGCAAGCACGGTTCGCACGAAGATGCGCCGCAAGGTTTGCTGACCTGTTTACATGCTGAATAACAAAAAAAGAGGAAATATTACCGAGCGCTCCTATTTGTAACAGGATATGAGCCAGAATTAAGCGAGAATTGTGGCGAGTGTTCCATGCAATCAACTTCCATTATCACATGCGAGAACCCTCGAAGAGAACCAAATGTGTTGAAGATTGCTTTATCACATTTTAAAATCATAATAAGAGTGCAGATGCTCCTCCATCCGGTTCCTAGTACTAGTATAGTACATACCTCTATAGACTATAGTAGTAGTACTAGTACTACTAGTAAACTTTGCGCTTGGCTGTTCGCCTATTCGGGAAGTCGAACAATAATAGTACTAGTAGTATAGTGTATGCTTCTGGCAATCTGACACCGAATTAACTGTTGCACGTCCACCGCCTGAGCGAGGGAGAGCTTGCATTAGTCAAAAGTTTCTCCTTGTCCTGCGAGCCACCGCGCGCAAGCTTCTCCCGCCTTGCAACCTTCTCCTCGTTCGGCAAGTTGACAGGACACAGCAAAGTAATGCTAGTCCATACTGCCTCCTCTCAGGTTAATATGGCTTAATTTCAAACGAGATAAATACACTGTATGTCACTGTATATTTGTAAAAATACGGTCAGTGGACTTCATAATACGCTCATTGCGCTCAATATATATATATATATATTCCGGTGTTTATACGGTCACTAGCTCACCCTGACTGAGTATGTGTGTGCATGCACGTGTAGGTTGAGCACTTGAGAGTGACCGTGTGTGTTCCGTCGTGTGCTCGGACATGCATGCATTAGGGCGTCGCGCGCGTTTTTGCGTCCATGTGTACGTGTGACTGTTGCATACACGTAGGGGGAGTATGTGTAGGGGCCACTAAGGAGCAGTCAAATCACACAGTAAGTTAGTCGGAAGAAGCAACCATCATTTCACTCTTTAATGACACGTACGCAATATAAAATGGTTGATATGGAGAGAAAAAGAAAACCACTATATATACACTAGCAGGAGCCTAAGCTACAAGCCTGCTTGCTTAGGTTGCTCTCTTCACAAGCATAGAACGACGGGCCTGATCCCGCAGCTGGGGGAAGGGAACAATGTTCTGCGTAGACGCGGTCGACATCGGCGAGGGAGAAAACCCACAGTCGGTGCGTCCCAATCGGGGGTCACCGCGGTATGGGCCGATGCCGCGTCCCAACCGCCCTTCTAGCTACAGCCCGACGTCCCAGGTAGTCCATCTTCCTTTTGGAGCCGGCTTGCTCCACTGCCGTAGCTCCATCTCCATGTCGATCTTTCTCTACTTCTACCGGCTTCTACTTGTGATGAGTTTATGTCTCATGAACTAGTGCCAGTACTATTATTCTAATCACACTTCTTCAATATCTTTGCCATCAGGGATGCTCAGGTTGATTTTACTAGAACTGCACAAAAGCATCGTATGATCTGAGGGTGCCAGCCGTCTTTCCTTCGACAGGTTCTACCTGGCCAGGAAATTAAATCCTGTTTAGGGTTTAGGGTTTAAGTCGTAGTGACCCCATCAGTAGTTTTTCTTTCGTACATGCTCTCACAACTTTTGTCTTTAGTTGTGAAGTAAATATTGGCTATGATATGTGAATCATTGAGATGCATCAGCATGCGTGTTAGTTTTCCTTTGTATTTGATGGAATGTTGTAACGGGGCAACCTTGGAATAGGAATGAAAATGGAGTGGAAAGTTTCCGTTTTTTTGGAGAAAAATGGAAACGGAGAGAAACCAACGTTTCATTTCGTTGGATCGCGCCATCGAGCAAAACCAATGTTTAAATCATGTCTGTCGTGTTCGTGTCTCACCCTCCTCCACGGCTCGACCCCACACGGTCGCTCGGCATGCCACTCATCGCAAACCGAGTATACGATAACTTTCCCGCCTGCCTGTTCATGGATCGCGCCATGGAGTACTAGCACTACTGCAATAGATTGATGAGTTGGGGGAGGACAGCTAGCTATAGCACGGACTCCAAAGAACTTTTTACATGCATGTTGTAGCCGGCTATTGCGACCTTTGAACGCGGAGCAGTTGCATGCACCCGGAAGCGGCGCGGGCGAAGCTCTCTCGGCCGGCGCGCCACTTCAATGTCGGCACCAGTGAGAGGTCGCATCCGCTCTGGCCGGGCATGAATGCGGCACTGACCGTTTCGGGCAGGAAGCACGCGCGGGTGATGAAGAGGGTTCGCGTTGGTCAGGACCGGCCGTGGCAGCGGTCCGGACGTCCGCAAACAAGACATGTTTTACGTTAATATTGCTGCGTATATAATTAACAGCGTAAATAATGTGCCAGTTGGACAAATATGATTGGAGATGGAGATGGAAATGGAATTTTATGTAAACACGGGTATGGATGTCTATGTCTATGTGTGTGTGCGTGACGACTCTCGCGACCTGGAAGCGGGGGCATGTTTTTGATCGAGTTTTCTTTCTTGGTACATTAAAAAATTGTCTACCAGTTTTTGTTTCTTTTTTCGGGAACGCGCGTATTCTATTTAAAACCACTGCTATGGACAGATTTTTTTTACTCCATTATAGCCTCTTCTTTGATAGAGTTTCTCACGTCTCGCTCTCTCACCCTCTCCGTATCAAAACAAGATGACAGTGTCCACTCTATATCTCTCCTCACCAGTGGTCACAGATCCGGCCGAATCCTGTCCGGTGCGTGAGGTGAGGAGGTGCAGCATTGACGTTGTCGCCGTCGGCGACGGAGGAAGCCGATGCGCACCGTCCTCTCGGAGCCGACGCTGGCACGGACGAAGATCCTCCACGCCCTTGTTCGCCGCTGTTGTGTGGACAGATCCCGCTCGCCTGCCTAAATGACATCACACCCACCTGAGGTATAACTTCTTGTACTGGTCCAGCTCCCCAGGTCGCTGCATGCAGGTTTTCTTCTATGCGACTACTCCCCAGCTCCCCATGTATAGTAGGTAGGGTTCGTCGGCTGGTCCAACATCACCTACTAGTACTATTATAGAGGAAATGCCACTCGAAAAGTTGTCCTGATTTATGCCTCGGTGGAGGTATGCATGTTGTTTCGACAAAAAGTACAAGGTGGTTGTGCGGTCATTGTCCATATGGTGGTAGTACTATCACTAGTTAAATGAAGAAATGCTTTTTTTCTCGGGTATCCTAGTTTAGTTCCCATCAAGATAATTATGATGCTTCTGTTTGTTGGTGTACTTTTCATTAATTCTTATTAACAATTGAGATGTCGTTTCTAATCTTGTAAAACAAAATAACAACACTATATCCCTTTTTTACATTTTTGGAAACAGCGATCCGTATCTCCATACCCGGGCATGTCTTCCTCAATTTTAGTGGAACTGCACAAAATTGGATGGCCATTGTTGTTCCGCCTCACTGTCCTCTGCCACGTGGTTCTTCCTTCCTCAAGCTTGATTACTGAGAAGAAACAGACCACAGTGAGGAGTTGTCAAACTTCATAGGTGCCTCACCCAAACTTGATGCCAAATGGATGATGCATCACCACGATGACCTATCGATGCTCATGGTTGTGCCTCATGGTTGCGTCGGCTGGTGAAGCTGGTCAATTTTCAATGAAAAACAAGTTGTCTTTCATCAGTGCTCTTTGCTTGTTACGCACAAAGATGATATCCTTCGTCAGTTCACCTTGGTTGCATTGGAGACGCAGTCGTCTTTCACGTTGGTGCAATTTTATCACACAATTGGCTATGAACCAAATGTTTCCTTGATGAAGGATCGACATTGGTACTAAGAGCATACATTTTGTATTGATTTCTAAGCCTTCTCACAACTTTGTCTCCAGATCCCCTGTAATTTTTGAGTGGACTAAAAAGCCGGATGGACGTAGTAGCCCTCCATTTTTATTTACTCCACATATTAGATTTGATTGCAGTCAAACTTTGTAATACCCTCAAACCTTTCTGATAATTGAAATTAAAATTCTTTGTTTGTACACACTCTCACACGTTTCCGATAATTTGGGGCATGTGTGGTTGTTCACTTAAGGGAGGGTAGTGTACCGCATGTGAAGGACAGGAAGTGCGACCAGGACGCGTGGGCGTGCATCGTTAGTTCATCGGAAGTAGTAGTAGTTTTCTTCACTGTACGTTAAATAAAGAGTTTCATTTCATACTTACACAATTTAAAACGATTGTTATGGAGAGAAAAAGAAAACCACTCCACTATATATTAGTCATATACCCCGAGAGTACTATATGGACGTAGCTTCATTGACTTAGTGCATCTGCCTTCGGGTTTATGACAGGTGGGCCCAAAATGTGGCTGGCTCACCTGTCATACAGCCAAAAGCAGGTGCAGTGAAGGCACCGGAGCTTAGTCCGTACTATAGTAGTATATATATAAGCTAGAGCCTCAGCGCTTGTTCGCTAGAGTTTGCACTCTCCACACTCTCACCGCACTACATAGATGTATACACGCTGGAGGCTCGGCGTTCATTTGCTAGGGTTTGCTATATTCATAGTCTCTCACCCTCTCTTCACCAGATCTAAACAAGACTCCGTTGGCCTTTTCTCTCTCTCTCCCCCCTCACAGCTGGTGAAGGAGGCGTTCGTATCCCGTCGCACAGGGAAGGGGAGGAGGTGCAGCGTTCACTCTATCGCCTTCGGTGAGGGAGGCAATCCACTGCCGGCTGTGCTGTTCTCTTTCACCCAGCACTTGTGCAGGAGGGCCATTGACCCCTTCTTCCTTGCTGTCGTACGCAGTGTGGGTAGATCCGGCCTCCCGCCGCATGCCTTGCCACATCCTGACGACCCTAAGGTATAAGTTTCTTTGAAACCGTCGTTGCTCTAGCTGCATGTGGATCTTTTTCGATCTGTAGTCGAATCTAGGTCTTGGTTCAAAGAGGAAAGAAGGGTGCGGTGGGCTGGAGCAAGAATCTAGGGCATGGTTCAATGAGGAAAGGATGGACGGAAAGTAGTATAGACTGGCTATCCAGCCGCTTTGTTGGTCGAAAAGGGAAAAAGGGGGTAACCCAGTACACACATCTGTAAGGAACCGATCTCTTTGTTGAAAAGGGAAAGAAACTGGGGGGTCGGGTAGTTTGTGCAGGACTAGATTTGCTGCCCTCACATAGGAAAAAGGTTCAAAGAGAACAAATATGGGACCAACGCATATGTGCTGCTTGGCTACATACTCTGCATCACCCATTTATACGTGCAAACGCACATGGTGCTGGCATGTCCCATACAACTATTTTGCTGTTGTTAATCTAAGAATGCCGCCGGAAAATTGAAGTAATGCCACTGTTAAAAGTAAATTACATTTTTTAATGAATGTTGTTTTAAGAGAATGTCTCTGTTAATATGAATCAATGCAACCGTTTTAGAAATGCTACTATCCTACTTTGTTTTCCATCCAAGATAATTTAGATGCTTCTTTCTGTCACCGTTTGTTTCATCCTCCTTTATCGGCAAGTAATTGTTTCCTTTTTTGCCTCTTTTAAAAAAGGGGTATCGGTTCAACTTGTTGCTATTGCAACATTTTGCTTCGCTACTCGAAACACTTTGCTTGATTTCAGTGCAACTGCACAAAACGAGATTGGATTTCCTATTCGTGTTGGCAGATTCGTACTTGATCTTGTGAGCATCATGACAGGTTGGTACTTGCCTTCATCCACATGATCGTGCAATGTGTTTTGAGATGTTGTGCTACTTGTATTGGTACTGTTTTAAATAAATGTTGAATTGAAGCTATTGTATTTCTCTCTTTTCCCATTAAGTAGTGAACAAAAATGGTACCAACCAAGACATGATGCTTGTTGCTTTGTTACAACAAACTCTGCATCACCCCCTTATAAGTAGATGGAATCACATGGTGTTGTTGCGCCCACTCTCCCCTAGAACTGTTTATGCTTTTTGTTAATCTAATGCCGCTGGTAAAATTAAGCAATGCCAATCTCAGAATTAACTACTGAATCTTATTTCAAAACTGCAACACTTGTTAGAGATTGGCGGCATTACCATTTTTGTGGCCGCATGTTTCATCATCCTTTATCAGACAGTAATTGATTCCTTTTTTGCCTTTGTTTAAATAGGGATATCTATTCAACTTGTTGCTATTGCGACATTTTTCTTTGCTATGCGAAACACTTTACTTGATTTCAGTGCAACTGCACAAAACGAGATTGGATTTCCTATTTGTCATGGCAGATTCGTAGGTGATCTTGTGTGCGTCATGACAGGTTGGTACTTGCCTTCATCCACATGATCGTGCAGTGTGTTTTGAGATGTCGTGCTACTTGTATTGGTACTGTTTTAAATAAATGTTGAATTGAAGCTATTGTATCGCTCTCTTTTCCCATTAAGTAGTGAACAAAAATGGTACCAACCCAGACATGATGCTTGTTGCTTTGTTACAACAAGCTCTGCATCACCCCCTTTATAAGTAGATGGAAGCACATGGTGTTGTTGCGCCCACTCTCCCCTAGAACTGTTTATGCTTTTCGTTAATCTAATGCTGCTGGTAAAATTAAGCAATACCACTCTCAGAATTAATTAAATACTGAATCTTAGTTCAAAACTGCAACACTTGTTAGGAATGGTACTATCCTGCTTTGTAGTTCTTTCTACATGTTTAACCAAGGTATTGTTAAGATAATGTCTCTGTTAAAATGAATCAGTTGCATTGTTTTAGGAATGGTACTTTTCTGCTTTGTCGTTTTTTATACATGTTGAAACAAGGCATTGTTAAGATAATGTCTCAGTCAATATGAATGAATCACACTGATGGAGAATTGCTACTCTCCTGCTTTGTTTCCCATTAAGATAAGGTAGATCACTACATGCTTTTCTTCTGGGAGTACAAGTCATGAACATTTATTTCTCAGTAATTGTTTCCCTTATACCTATTGTTGCTTACAGGGATATCAAAATTAAAGCTTGATTTTATTCCGACTTCGATTTTAGTTGAACTACACAAAAGGAGCCAATGTGTCCAAGGCAAACTGCTGCATTACTGGGTCGAGTTGGTCGTTCCACTTTGCAGAAAGAAGCAGTCACTATTTGCTCTACATTACAGAAGGAATGACCGAGAATCTTTACAGAGTATTATTAGACGTTGGTGACATGACTAGTCTGCAGAGAGCATTGGCAATTCTACCAACACGTGGATTGCACTAGGAAAAAAGTGCCCAAACAAGTACAAGAAGCTACGACAGGACTCCACGATCATAGGCATTACATATTTTTGAATGGGAAAAGCTTGTCAAAGTTTAATCATTGATGTTAGCAACAAGACTTTAGTTTAATATATTGGAATTGGAAAACCTTGTCAAAATTTGCTCATTTATGTTAGCCAGAAGACATGCATTTGATATTTTTGAGTGGGATGCCCTTGCTGTGAGCAGCGCCGATTGTTTTTTCCTATTCCTGTGTTCAGTTTAGAAGTAAATAGTTACTCTGCTGAGGTATTCCTATGTTAAGAGTTTGTTCTGAATATTTTCTATGTAATGCTAGGCCTTGTGATTGATTGCAAAGTTGAGCTTGGAATGTTGTGGCATGCGGCATCACGAGCTGTTCACCGTGCCTCCTGAGTATAATGCTTCTTATTGTTTTGCATGTTGATCTAATGCCAGTGATTTGCTTGTTAAGAAGATCATCCTCTTATGTTTTTTCCATGCTTAAGAAGTTCATCGTCTTGTGTTTCATTCATAGCCTATACGACAAGTCGGGTAGGTTAGACGTGAAACCATATGATCTTCCGAACAACTCATGATATTAGGCGGTGATTGGATCATCGTTTTCCAACCAAAACCGCTTGTAAAATTGACGCTTGTAAATAAAAGAAGATGGTCTCGGGTGAAGACTAGTAAAATATCGGAAGTATTTCAAACACGATAAAAACGCTGAATGACACTCGGACGATTGATAATCCAGCTGTTAGTTGTTGTTTCAGCCTTGCCCATGGATGGCATGATACGCACGTCGTGCATGTATCGTTTGGTAATGTCGTCCATATAGCAGTGCTCGTAAAATATACACTGGTCTCTCAAATTACATGCGTAACCCGCCGATTTTACTTACAGACCTCGGGCCCTCGGTTTCATTACGCCTGTATTTTACGCTTTGTTCCGATGACGAGTAAATTAGACTTGTATGTTAATACAGGTTTGAAATAAACCAGAGCTCCCAAGCACGGCCTTACCGTTTCATGTCGTCTCGGTTTCTCGAAGGTGCTCATAGGTGTCCGATGATCCTGGCTTCCTGAATGAGCAGCGGGCGCTGTATCAGACCATCCGTAGGGCCCGCGAGGCCCTCTCCGTCTTCCTTCGAGTTGTTGCGCTCGCCGTGGCGCCGAGCATTGTTAACATCGTCCATGAACATGAGGATTCAGGAGATGACTTTATTTTGACTGGATGACACTAGGGACCCACTAGGGCCATAGTTGTACGTACGCAAGTGCCTCCTTATTACGTACAACTATATTTTTTTGCTTCCTCCTGGTTTCCTAACATCACGGTCCCACACCATTGTCAATCTATGTAGTCAATATAAACGAGAGAATTGCACAAGGTGTGGCCGACAGCTGGGGCCAAGCAGCTCGAGCAGTATTTGTGTTTTTGAGGCGTGAGCACTGCAGAGTTTTTCTTGGCGGTGATTTCGTTGTTGTTTAGAGGAGAGCAGGGTATTAACTGGGCGGGCCGTGGCCCGTCTAGCCCAGGCCAAATATCCATCCCAGATATTAATTTTTTAAAAGATGAAAATGGCTAGCCTAGCTATACGTTTTTTGAGGAATACCCAGGCAGGTTCAACTTGTTATTCTCTGTCCCGCTGGGCTGCAAATCTTTCCTAGGAGAGATGCATTAGGCTTAATAGGAAAATGGGCTTTAAAAATAATAAATGGGATGTAATTATAAAAACTGGGCAGTAACTATAAAAAATGCACCAAACACGAAATTAGTTTATAAAATATTATTTATGGATTTTTAAAATCTTAAATTTTCATTGTTGCGCGCGGAATGTTTCGTTGGATTTTTACGCAATACAAATTTATATTTAATCTGACTAGAAATTTCGAGATAAAAATATTACGGATCCCATCAAAATGTGGGAAATTTTATTGAATTCTGTCTTCAACGGTTGGTTGAAATTATTAATCGTTGTCCTAGTTAGAAAATGGGTTATACTTTTAACAAACTATAAATGGGATGTAGTAAATTACATTAGAATTCAAAAATGGGTTGTACATTCTTACAAATTGCAAATGGGCTATAAGTTCTCTGCCACACACTTGTGGGCCTACTAAGTTGACGCGTCCCCTAGATAAAATAAGTTGACGCGTATGCAAGGCTTTGTCAACTTATTATAGTCAACACACGGTTCTAGCAGTATTGGCCGTTGGATATCTATCCAACGGATGTCGTGCTTCTTCTTCAATCTCGGATATTCTTAGCTTCGGCCGCCCAAAAAATGATTCCTCCCCCTGACATGTGGGGCGCACCATTTCAGAGGCTGACCTGTGGGCCTACTAAGTTGGCGCGTACCAAGGGCTTTGTCAACTTAGTCAATATAAACGATTCTAGCTTCAGTGACCGTACGATGTCCATCCAACGGCCGTAGTGCTTCTTCAACCTCTGGTCTTCTTGCTCCAGCCGCACAAAGTAGCGCCGGTCGTGCCGCATGCTCCTGCATCCCATGGCCGGCTATGCTGCCATGGAGGCCTCACCGCCCCCTACTATTCTCACCGCTGGCCAGGCCCTGTGGCGACGGTAGCCTCACACCGCAGCCGAACCAGTGAACCCTCATACTCCTCTCCACGCGGGCTTCCGTTGTAGCGTATTCCCCGGCTCTGCGTCATCCCCTTCCTAGGCCTCGCCGTCGTCCACCGCCCTGGTGCTCTCGGCGCGGCATGGTCAACATGGTCAAGGAACAACTTCCATCGGACGTGGACTTTACGTGGAGAGGCTGACAGCTGGGTCCACGGCCGCAGCAAGGAAGTGCCTCCTTATTACGCGGAAAATAATGATACCTCCACCTGACAGCAGGGACCCGCCGGACGGGCCACTGTATTTCGTGAAAAAAAACATCTCCCCCCTGACTGCTGGGACCCACCAGCTACATCTTCGCATGCAAGGAAGTGCGTCCGGGCAAAAAAAAAACGATTCGCCCCCCTGACTGCTGGGACCCACCAGCTACATCTTCACACGCAAGGAAGTGCCTGACAGTCGGGACCCACCTGGTCGAAGCGTACGTAGCATTGCCAGTCTGGTCGCGAACGTGTACGTACATATATACTGGTTGATGTAGAGGCGCGCACGTGTCGTAGTAGAGGAGCGCACGTAGCATGTACACGTACGTACAACGGCCAGGGTGCAAGAAAGATAATACAGCCATGTACGTACATACGGGCGGGGTCTCGAGCACCTACTCACGCATACGTACGCCCAGGGCTCGTGTACATGGCTGGGTTGGAACGGAGAAACCGAGTCGTCGTCGTGTTCATGGGGAGGCAACGGAATGCGTCGTGTTCATGGGGAGGCAACGGAATGCGTCGTGTTCATCGGGAGATAACGGAACGCGGGGGAGCCAACCGGCTTGGACGGAACAGGTGATGGAAACGAGGCCTGGCGTACCGCATAATGGAGGGAACGGCCTTGTGTTCGACCGGCCGCGTTCAAAACGGGATCCTGTTCATCAGGAGGGGTCTGGCGTACCACAAAACGGAGGAAACAGACCTCCTACAGTCAAAACAGGGGTCTTGTTGATCGGGAGGGGTGTGGCGTACTGCAAAACGGATGAAACAGACTTTTGTTGGAGCGCTACGGTCGAAACGGGGGTCCTGTTCATCGGAAGGGGTGTTGCGTACCGCAAAACGGGACTCTACGAGATACTGTTCATCTCCACCATCGACCTCCTCCAGCCTCCACGGGCTCCTGTTCATCCAGCCTCCACCGCGCGCTACTCCACCGGCCACTGTTCAACCACCCCTCCACCGTCTACTGTTCATCCATCCCTCCACGGGGTCGTCCTATTCATCCAGCCCTCCACGGGGTCCTGTTCATCCAGCCCCAACCAGCTCCATCGATCGGGGTCCTGTTCATCCAGAGGCGACGCCACGGGGTCCTGTTCATCCACCCCCATCACCCACTTTTCATCCACCCCCCCCCCCCGCAACACTCACTGTTCATCCAGAGGCAGCATCGATCGGCTTCAGTTAGCAGCAGTAGCGAAGGAATCGCTCAATCCGGTTCAGTTAACAGCCATCGATCGATCCCTCGGGTTCAGTAACGCGTAGCCTGCAGTCCAATCGCTCGGGTTCAGTTAGAGCCCAACGCCTCGCTCGGGGTCAGTTAGAGCCAATGCCTCGCACACACGCGCGTACGTGTACGAGAGAAATGCGCATCGCTTGGCCCCCGACCACCCACCGTAACCGGAAACTCCCCAAAATTTTCCTCGCCCTCACTTCTACCACGGTTTTTCCGTCATGGACGGCCCAAAGAATGTCATGCAGCTGCGTCTCCGGCCCGCCCAGGACGAAAAGCCAATTTTCTATCATGATTTTTTGGCATAGAAGTAGGAGCCCACCACATCTATGATGATACCGGGTTTTGTCACAATTATTGTCATACAAGTGTCATACGTATGACAGAAAAAAATTTCGTTCGGCCAAAAATGTCACGGATGTGTCTTTTTTTGTAGTGTCACTACTAGACTAGTGGTCACGGAGGTGGACGACGACAATTTTGAGCCAAAACAGCCTGTGGAAGCGCGCGCATTCTATGGCAATCAAATAGGCTGCATCGTACGGACAACCACCACCATCAACAATGAGAAACTAAAGAAGATACCAAATATGAAGCACTCCCTCCTAACGAAGCTGCACCAGGTATTCTTGTTCCCGGGCTGGGATGAAATCAAATATACTGATCCAGAGAAAGACCGACAATGAAGAAGATACACAAATGCGCCATGAGCAAGTTTAGCAACACGTTGGCCACCTGGAAAGTAAGGGTGAAAGCAAGGATCATCGACAAAAAGGAACCCTACTCCAAGATTGTAGAGGATAATCCAACAATTATGGAAGAGCAGTTTGAAATATTCAAGGCGGCTTGTGTTGCCGAAGCTGCCAAAGAAAAGTCGAAGTACATGAAGGGGCTTCAAGGGAGGAACATTGGGTACCACCACCTCGGAAGTCGTGGTTACGCGGGGAAGAGGTCCATATGGGCCAAGGAGGACGCGGAACACGAAAGTCTTGGCATCCCAGACCCCTTGACGGAGTTCACCGTCCCGCAGGAGCGTGACGTCCTCAGGGCCCGGTACCGTTGGGACCCAGTGAAGAAGGTTTTCGAGACGAACGCAGTCACGAAGGAGTTTATGAGACTGCTGGTAATTTTAGCTTCTGATCAATTTGATTGCATGTTTAGTCATATCTGTAAATGATCCTTGTTCCTTTTGCAGAGAGAGCAACACAGGATTGCGGCCGAAAGCGACTCGCCGTCCGAGGCATTAGCGAAGCCCAAGTGAGACACCCCATTCAACCGGGCCTTGAACATATTGAAAAGACTCCTGCTGGACACTCGGCCGTTGTATGGACGCGTGCACGGCGTCGGAGACGGCGCCACATGGAAGAAGTACTACCATGAGACCACGCAGGAGGGAAAGGAAAGATGGAGGTTAAATGAAGAAAACATCGACAAGAAGGTTGAGATTGCGGTTGAGAAGAAATCAGGTCAGATTGTCGCAGCAGCGGTAGCTGCAGCAAAATAGGAGTTTGCAACTTCGTATGGTGTCTTGGTTCCGGTTGTCATCAGTTGGAGCATGCACAATCCAAATAAAGAGGCAGCGGACTTTCCCCTTTCCGACTTCTTGAGGAGCAGCTCGACTAGCGTTGCACCAGCACCTGCTCCCGCACCAGCTCCTGGACTGGCACCCGCACCTGCTCATAGCAGCCCGTCCTCCATCTTGGACGTGCTCGATGATGGTACATCTTTGGCTGAGCTTGACGCCCTCACAATACCTGTCACACCGGCCCTCTTCAATGAATGTATAATCTCCTGTTTCCGTTGCCTTTTGGATGTCTCACATCGCAGACATGTCTTTGCAGGCCGACGCCCCATGCACCATATTGTACGCCATCAGCGGCCATAAGGTGGACGTGGGGAAGGCGACGATAGTGAAGCCGAAAGAACAATTGTTCCATAGCCGGCCGATCCCCCCTTACGTCTTCAAGGTTTTTGTGGCTAGTGTCAAACCGGGCCACGAGAATTTGGCTCCTCCGATATTGGGGGGAGATGACGACGAGACCCCATGGCGGCTTGGCGATTGCAAGACGTGGGTCCTATTGTGACCAAAGAGTCTACTTCGTCTGGAGGCGGCCGGGAGCACACCCACGACCACGCAGCCTCGGCATGGTATGAACATCAACACCCCACCTACCCAATTAGCCCCACCTATCATGCTAGGTGATAGCGGACGGGGTGAGGAGGCGGCTCCATTAGTCGCTGATGATGTCGCCACTGTCAAAGAAGCAATGCATGATATCGATGCCATCGATGAGGATGAGGATGACGATGACACTCTACAGTATCTCAATACTGGCGGCTATGACGGCGGAGGATTGATGACTCAGCAGTATGGGTACTCAGGGTTTGAGCGTCATGAGTCGGTGCCTAAATTGCCAGAGGATGAACGTATTATAGACAACCTTCCAGTAATAAAGAAGCATAGGAAGAGATCGAGGAAAGGCAACAAAGTTGCTTCTATGACCCAGCCGCCTCAGCAGCCTAGGGTTCAAGACTGTATACCTATCCCTGGTGTGGCAAAATCCATCTCCCCGGTCATTCGATCCTACCTAAGGCAGTCGTAGATGCCATACACTAGTAGAAAATGGAGCTTTAATACCGGTTCATAAGGGCCTTTAGTGTCGGTTCTGCAACCGGCACTAAAGAGTGGAGACTAAAGCCCCCCCCCCCTTTAGTACCGGTTCGACATGAACCGCCACTAAAGGCCCACCATGTGGCATGAGCTCGCGCCATGGTATGGGGGACCTTTAGTACCGGTTGGTGTTACCAACCGGTACTAAAGGTTTTTTTTAAATGATTTTTTGATTGGAATTTTTTTTTTGATTTTTTTGTGATTTTCAATTTTCTGAATTATTTGATTCTAATCGCCCCTCTTAACTACTCAAGTATGGATCACTCATTCCAAATCGTCTAACTTCCCAACCGGTCACCCATCCTCTCACTCCCCCAGCCTGAGCACGCTTAACTTCAGAGTTCTATTCCCCCTACTTTCCAAGTCTGCACTTGTTGTTTTCCTCACAAATGTAAGTTGTAAATCCTATTAACCCTCAGCCGTTTAGCTTGAGCATTAGGTCACACATTTCACCGTTTGAGTTTGAAACTATTATTCTAAAAAACAGTAATTATTTAGTAACACTAATACTTCTTGAATAAGTTTGACCATAGTTTGACCACAGTTTGACCATAGTTTGACCAGATTTGACCAAAATTCAAAAAATTGAAATAATTATTTAGTAACACTAATATTCTTGAATAAGTATGTACTAACATTAATACTTCTTTAATAAGTAGTTTGACCATATATTGACCAGATTTAACCAAAATTAAGAAAAACTTAAATTTGAGCATATCTTTTTCTCCTTTTGAAATTTGAGGATTCAAAAAAATTGCAAACAGGCTGTAGGCTGTCAAAATCAGATCCGGATTTTTGTGCTAAATTTTTTGATATATTATACGTTTTTTCTGACATTATATGCAAAAGGTATAGCTGTTTTACATTTTCCCTACACTTTTTGCAAAACATGTCCAAATTTAAGTATTTTAATTTTCCTAACTAGTAGATGTAGTAATATAACTACATCTCGAAGAATTTTATTTTTTGAATTTTTTGTCATTTTCTTTTGTATTTTTCAAAACTGAAATGGCGATACACGCGGGGGGGAGGGGGTAGAGTTTGAAAATTGCCCTTTAGTATCGGTTTGTGCCATGAACCGGTACTATAGGTCAAACCCCTATAGTACCGGTTCGTGGCACGAACCGGTACTAAGGTTAGCCCTTTAGTACCGGTTTGTGCCACGAACCAGTACTAAAGGTGATTGCGGGGCCCCGGCCTGACGCCAGCCTGCCACCCCCCCTTTAGTACCGGTTCGTGGCACGAACCGGTACTAAATGTTCAAAACGAACCGGCATTAATGCATAGCCGTTCGAACCGGCACTAATGGTACCATTAGTACCGGGCCAAAATCAAACCGGGACTAATGTGTCTCACATTAGGTCCTTTTTCTACTAGTGTTACACGATGATCTAAGGAGACTTCATGACGATGTGCTACGGAGAGAGAAAAGCCTATTCGCCTCGGAAAATCTAGGATACCCACTCTACATGGTTAACGTGCTGCGGCAAAGGTTGTACGTCGACACATTCCCCGCGGAGAAGTTCTTCCTTCGGTTCGATTACATCTTCGACATGTTTCCTTGAAAAAGCTGGATTTTACGTTTGTCCGCCTTTTGCCTTGTACATGAACTACATCATCGGGATTGAGCAGATACCTTATATCTGTGTCGCTGACCCATACTTCATGCACGAGGGCTTCTTGGCAGTCTGCCCAAAGCACCATGAATACGTGAGGGCCTACAGCACCAATTTCATGGTCGCCAATAAGGACAAGGAGACAATTCTCATGCCTTATCATCCCATGTAAGTCATCTGCGCGGATATCCTTCCTTCGATTTCAATCATTCATTTGCATGGTGGAGGCTAATTTGAGGTGTACTTATTTTGCGCAGCGACGGGAGTGCCGTCCTCATCATCCTTTACCCCTGATTCTCCCACACTCTTTACTTGGACTCGTCGAACAACATGGACAAAAAGGATTACACCCACATCAAGTCTGTTCTCGAGAGTGCTATCTTTATGTATGGCGTACAGGGTGGAGAGATGAAGACCAAGAAGACAAAGAACCGTAGGCCTACCTTCGGCCATATGACCGACTTCTGCTGCATCCAGCAACCGAGTGGTACTCTTAGAGATAGATTCTATGTCCTCCACCACATGCTGGAGTACAGACAGGATCAGCAGAACCTTCGCATGTCACCTACATCCGGTGATGCCCATATTCTGCAATGGGCAAAGAACCTAGGAGATATCCCGGATCATCGATTTCGAGCTGAGTTCTATCACATCCAGCATGAACTTGCCCAAATCATCATGAAGGAGGTCGTCTAGAAAATAGGGATGTTTTACGAAGAAGGGAAAATGTCGGGGGAAGACATCCAACACGCGTATCGGCTCAGCGTCTCGACCTGAAGCCTTTCACTAAGCTCGGGGACTATCTCCCTGACTTGGATGGATGGCACGACATGTTGGAGTGATTGACGATATATGACAATGTGTCCATTTAGTCCATACTTTCTCTATCACAGAACTTTGAGTTATGCACGACGAAAGTTTATTTGTGATGTAATTAAGCCGTCCTCCTCAACTAGCGAAGATCGCTCTAGTTAGGGCATTTTGGGTATGATGAACTTTGTTATTTATGCTTATGATATGTTGCTTCTATTTTTGCCAAGTCTGTCTCTTTCTGTTGCTCAACTATATATGTTGCATTTCATCGACTCATGTGACGATGCAGGTGCATAGATCATCGATGGCGAAGAAGTGTTATGCCAGGAGTATACGACAAGTGGCCGGAGTGTTAGGCCCAGGTGTACCGGTTTCCGAGTGACAGCCACTAGTTAGTTTAGGTTCACGCTAGTGCGAGAGAGGGATACGAACCGACGCCTCAAGAAGTACTACATTATGTATGATGAGACATGTCATGTAACTTGTATAGCTATATCGTGATTATGGTGTGATGACATGATTTGTGTTGGATGATATGATGAGACTATTATGTGTATGATATGATGAGAATATTGCATGTTTATGATAAGATTAGAATACTGTATAAACCTGTACAAAAACATCACAAATACGCAGCAAAAAAGATATGAGAAAATATAGTAGTAGCGCTCTTCATCGTCGGACAGGAAAACGCTACTGCTAAAGCACTTAGCAGTAGCACTGGTTTGGAAAGCGCTGCTGCTAAGTATGTATAGCAGTAGCACGTGTTAAACAATGCTACTGCTAAACGTGAGCTGTAGCGCCGTATCAGTAGCGCGGTACCCCGCACTACTGATAGCTCTTAGACCCGTGCTACTGCTAGACTTTTCCCTAGTAGTGTTTAATCATCAAATCCCATAATGTCCTATTGTAACATTATTGTATAGTTATAATGAAACATTACCTACTATATGCTATCACAATTTTATGGGTCCCAAATCAATGGGCTCAACAAGATTTCAAACATAAGCATATAAAGAAACTATAACAGCAATCTGTGAAAACATGACAGTTTGTAAACAGGCAGATGAAAATATACTTCTGTAACTCAAAAAATTAGTAAAAATTATTACGTGATAAAAAATTTGCATAGAAGTACTGTGTATAAATTTCAAAATTTTACCACATTCCGGTAAATTATCAAAATTCAAGCACTTCAACAAAAGTTTCTGTTTTTGCACAACACACACCAAACAAGCAATTTAAACACCTAGAGGTAAATCTTGGCACATTATTTTTATAATACAATGGATTTGTATAAGGGGATAATTATTTTTATTGAAAGTTTCTGTAACTAAATATTCACAAAGTTTCCATGGGCATGAACAAAGTTCAAGGACGTCCCCCACTTCAACGGTGTTCGTCTTTCTCACTTTCACTTTTCTTTTTGGAAAGTTTCAGGTTCCCCTCTATAGTTTTTTTTGTTTTAAACTTTTTAAGAGCACAAAACATAATAAAATGACTCTCTAAAACTTCTGGGTTGTTTCCCATGAAGCGCTTTCTTTAAAGCCATTAAGCTAGGCATAAAGTGCTCAAGTAATCGATCCACCCGGATCCGAAAGGTATATCAAAGCCAATTTTAATCAACAATGATTTATAATTTAGTAGTGAGTACAAACCAACATATATCACATAACAACTGACTATAACTCTCTTCCTATTCATTGGCATGTCATAAAAGAACAATTCATGCACACATAATAAAGGCCGATACATAGCATAAGTTGTTTCTTGCAATTTTATCGTATTGGAAACATATAGAGGTGGAGATGTAGTCCCTATCCCATAATAATTGCAAGTAGGAGCAGCATGCACTTGCATATTATATCCATCAAAATCATCATGTGCAATAGTAAAACACAACCCATCAATATAATCCTTAATAAGCGCAAACTTCTCCAATATAGTGTAGTTGGAAGAATTCAAAAAGATAATAGACTATCATGTGTGGGTGCAATAGGAACAATTTCATTCTTAACATAAGGAACTATAGCAAGTTCATCTCCATAAGAATCATTCATATGGCATCATGGACACAAGCATAACAAGCATCAATTTCATCAAAAAGGGATATTTCAAACGAATCCAAGGGATCATAGCATTCATCCTTCGGCAAGCACGAAGGGAAATTAAACAATGTATAAGTTTAAGAGTTACTCATTAAAAAAGTGGGCACAGGTAGCTAATATGCTCTTCCTCCGTTTGTTCTTTGCTCTCGTCTTCATCTTTTTCATCTAATGAGCTCACAGTTTCAGCAAATTCTTCTTTCATAGATTACCGCAAAATATTAGTCTCTTCTTGCATAGCGGAGACGTTCTCAATAAATTCATCAATATGGGCATTGTATTTATAATTCTCATAGAAATATTTAAGTATAGCATAATTTTCAGATCTGTAAAGAGCATCATCACAATCTTCATACTTTTCAAACAAAGATTCAATTTCTTATTCACCCTTAAAAGCAACAAATTCTTCTGTTTGTTCCACATCATAGTAATAATATAAACCATTAGCATAAGAAGCCAAGGTTTCATTATCGTCAAATTCACATTGAAAGGGGAAGTGTGGAGCCTCCATCTTAGAGCAACAAGTACAACCATACATTAAGCACAAATTCCAAGCATACCAACGCAACATTTTAATTTGATCCTATAAGTGTTTCACCTTTTTAGTTAAGCGATAATCCCTAAAGTATTCTCTGTGATCCAAAGTATCTCCCATTATCAAGTTGAATGAAGATTTATTAAGATTACCAAAGTAGTATTTAATGTTTCCCACATAACCAGCATCGAGGGTTTTAGAAGGTTCCTTATCTCCATGAGTAGCTAGTACTGTCGTGGAATTGTCACGTCAGATGTCCTAATGAAAGGACTTAGTCGTGGAGCCATTACAACTAGGAAGCTTAAAGGGGTTAATCGGGACAAAGGACACGGGGTTTATACTGGTTCGGCCCCTTACGGTGAAGGTAAAAGCCTACAATCTAGTTTTGAGTGGGATTGCTTCTGTCTCGATTACCATAGAGCAAAATCACTTGACCTAGCTCTCGATCTGATGTTACTTGCCCTGAACCGCCGCCAGGTCGTCCCATTATATACAAAGGTCGACGCCCAGCGGCCCTCAGAGTCCCGATCGGCTCATAAACAGTGTCTGGCTCGGTCTCTAACTATTTGTGGCGCCAGGATAATCAAGCTACAGTAATTCTCTGCTAGTGATGCCACGTCACTTCGATTACTGTTGCTAATCTCATGTTAGTTCGAAACTGATTCAAATTCAAATTCAAAATCAAGCAAACAATAAAAGTTTTCAAATATTAAAACTAAAATGTTCTTAATGTGGCAAATAAATCATGGATAATATTGGTGGAGAAATAACATCTTTATAAAAAATTAAATACCCTAAAGTGATTAAAGCAACAGCAAAAACAGTTAATTATACCCCTATTATATTTTATAAAATACTAAACTATTTTAGCTAGGTGCCAAAGTTATTGTGGCAGTGGTATATTTAATGTTACTATGATAGGTCCTAATTGAATATTTTACAAAACTAAAACAATTTGGGAAATAAAATTAAAGCAGAAAAGAAAAATAAGAAAAAGGAAAAGACTAAATAAAAAATAAAATAGAGAGAAAAGCTGTCCACCAGGCCGACTAGGCTGGCCCACCCCACTCCCCTATATGGCCTACCCGAGCCTCTCCCGAAACCCTAACCCCCTCACTCACCCCCTCGCTCTCCCCTCCCCCGATCTAGATTGGATCAGGATACGACCCGCCGACGCCTGCCGCTCGACCCCGCCGCCGGACTCCCCCATCCCTGACTCCATTGGATCGATCGTCGCTGCCGACAAGGACCACCTCGCCGGCATGCCTCCTCCTCCCCGCCGGTCTGCCTCCTTCGACGCCGTCGTCCCCATCGACCACCCCGACCCCCGCTGCCCTTTTCCCTACCGGCCCCGTGAGCACGCGTCCCTCCCTCCTCTCTCTGTCGTGGCACGCGCCTGCTCCGCCGTGGCCGCGCCCTCTCCCCCGGCCTCAGATCCTCTTCCCTTCCCCGTTCGGTCACTACTGCCACTACCACCGCCCGCGCACCCGACGCCGTGCTCCCCGCGCCCGTTCGATCTCGCCACCACCGCCGCCCCGCGCCGGCGCGCCACCGCCCTGCTGCTCCCTACCGCAACCACCTCCGCCACCGCGGCCATTCCCCCTCCGTCGCCTCCCCTGATTAGTTAGTCTTAGTCAATGACAGCTAGGACCCACACGTCAGTTTGACCCAGTCAATGCCCTGTTGACTGCTGATGTCATGTTGACGTCAGCATACACTATTCTGGATAATGTTGAATTAAAATAATTAAATAAATTCTAAAAATGATTAAATCTTTTAAAATTAATCTAAAATAAATTGTAGCTCGGATGGAAAAACTTTGTACATGAAATTGCTCAGAGCAACGAGATGAATACATAGCCCGTTTGTCTGCCAAACATCCCTAGCATAGCAAACTCGCAACTTCCCCCTCTGGTTCATTTGTCCAAAAACGCGAAACACCGGGAATACTTTCCTGAATGTTTCCCCCATTCACCGGTATCACCTACTACCGCGTTAGTGCACACCTTGCACCGCTGTTTGTTTTTTCATGCATTGTCATGCATATGTTTGCATTATATTTATTGTTTCTTCCCCCTCTTCTTCTCCGGTAGACACCGAGACCGGTGTTGATGCGTTTGAGTACGATACATCACCGACGACCCTTCTTCTTGTGCAACAGAGCTTCCAATCAAGCCCCCCCCCCCCTTGATCACCAGATATCGCCTATTCTTCTCTCTACTACTTGCATTAGAGTAGTGTAGCATGTTACTGCTTTCCGTTTATCCTATACTGATGCATAGCATGTCCTTGCTACTACTGTTGATACCTTTACCTGCAATCCTAAATGCTTAGTATAGGATGCTAGTATTCCATTTGTGGCCCTACATTCTACTCCGTCTGCCATGCTATACTACTGGGTCGTGATCACTTTGGGAGGCGATCACGGGTACATATACTATATACTTTTACATACTTATGTTACTGTTCGGAGATGAGGGCTGAAGGGGCAGGTGGTTCCATCCAGGTAGTGATGGGCCTGGGTTCCCAACATCCCCCTGATGGTTACTTTGTGGCAGAGCAACAGGGCAGGTTGAGACCACCTAGGAGAGAGGTGGGTCTTGCCTTGGTTGGCGTTCGCGGTTACTTCATAATAACACGCTTAACAAGATCTTGGTATCTGATCTGAGTCTGGCCAATGGCGTATACGCACTATCCAACTAGGCGGGAACAGTTATGGGCACTCAATGTCGTGGTATCAGCCGAAGCCTTTGTCGGGGGTTGGGTGCGACATATGCCAAGGGATTGCTTATCATGGTGGGAACGAGTAGAACGCCGTCGGTGCCTAGAAGTTGGATGAGGCGTAGACACGAACGCCGTCGTACTTTACCCAGGTTCGGAGCTCTCCTAGGAGATAACACCCCTAGTCCTGCTCTGCGGGGTCTCTGCATGATCACTAAGGCACAAGTGATAAAATGGTGCTCCTTGAGCCGTGTTCTAGAGGTAGGAGGAGGCAAGGCTAGCTCTCTTCCTGCTCTAGGGTTGTGGCTAGTTCTAATGGGGTGGGAACCCTTTGCATGGGTGTCCTGGGGGGTTTATATAGGCCTACCCCCCAGGGGTACAATGGTAATCTGGCCGGGTGCTGGGCCCGGCTGTCAGTGCCTCCGGCTTCTGGCTTCTCCGTCGACTACTGGGGCCCGCCGCCTGATGGGCCCCGCCAACTTGTCTGGTACGAAGCCGACATGCCGCTTCCGCCGCTGGCGGGTCTGGTTGGTGGCTGCTTACTGTAGCTGTGCTCCTAATGATGCGGGCTTGGTCAGCTCAGTGTGGCTACAGTCCCGCCGCCTGGCGGGAGATCACCGTAGCCACGCCTGGTCTCATCAGGTGAATGGCGCACTTGCTTCGAGGGAAGGGATGGGCGCCTGCTGGAGGCCGGCCTTCCCCAGGTCTGACTGGTTCGGCATCCGCCGTCTTCCGAGGTGTCACTGCCCAATAGGGCCCACAGCCTGCGGGTCGTACCGACAGGTCATCGTGGGGAACAGGGCTCTGCCTGTCCGAAGTGACGTCAGGGGGGAGTGGCAACAGTGCCACGTCGTGCGGAGATCTCCGCCTGTACATGGCACTGTGGCCACGCCAAGCCCAAGATTCGAGGGCAAGGGCTTCACTATAGCCACGTCCTATCTCGTCCTCTTGATGGGGACACAGACTCTAAGGGTGCCAAGTGGCCGCCTGCAGGACGCCGTCCTCTCTAGAGGTCGGCTGAATGGAGCCGCCGCTCTTGGTGCCGTCTGCGGGTGGTTGGTCGTCCTCCAGTGGTGGGCCGTTGAGCCAGCCGGCCCTCGGAGGGCGGAGCTTCAACTTGGGACACTACGGGGCGAAGCCGGCCCAAAGTCTTGACAAGTTCAGGGACTCAGGTGAGGCTACCAGTGGCCCATTACTCCAACAGTAGTCCCCAAAGCCGGTGAGGTGTTGTGGTCGAGGGGCCGCGAAGTCTCAGCGGCTTCCCCCCTCACCGAGCTCCGGGATAGTGTTCGATCTGCCTTGCGGTGCGCCGACTGCTAGAGTTGGCTTTGACTAGGAGGGATCGTCGGCAGATTTTGAACTCCAAGGCGGGAAAACAGGTGGCGTGCGTGCTAAGCTTCCTAGGGCCGCTGCCCGCCACAGGCACGCCACACGGCGCACGCCAGCCCGGCCAGCCTGCCATCCCACGCTCTCGATGGGACATGACAGTGGGCCGGGCCCGCCACTACCGGGCCTCGGCACGCGGGCGGATCCGCTGTGCCAAGGTGGGCGGTTGCGATTCCCATGAGCATTCAAGGCGTAGTAAGTTCACGCGGTAATCGGGGGGTCATGGGGTCGTGGGCGCAGTTAATCCCATGATCCCATGCCCCGCCCCCTTGGCTTTGTAGCCCGAGGGCTATAAGTAGAAGGAGGGAGGGGTGCGATGGAGCACACGCTCCCCCTCACACACTCTCTTCCTCCTCCTGCTCTCTCCGCCATTGTTGTTGTCACCGCTCCGTGCTTGCCGTGGTGCTACCGCCGTTCGCCGCCGCCGTGCTCCTCCTCCCTTCGCAGCCCCGCCGGAGGCCATGGCGCACGAGAAGGGCGTCGACTGGGACGGCTCGACGGTGATCGAAGACCACATCTCCTTCCTCCAAGACACGCGCTGGATGCCCAATGCGGCGTTTGTCAAGGCGCCGGTGCCACCGGCGGAGGAGATTTCGCCGGCGCCGAAGGAGAACGAGCGGGTCGTCTTCTGCTTGCACTTCCTCCGTCGCTTCGGCCTTCTGGTGAGCGGCTTCCTCCGCTCGTTCCTGGAATTCAACCATCTTCAACCGCATCATCTGACGCCCAACACCGTGACCCTGCACTCCGCCTTCGTCACGGCATGCGACGGCTACATCGGCATCCTCCCCACACTCGAGCTGTGGGGAGCATTCTTCTACGGGAAGCTGGGAACCTCCGCCAAGGACACGGCGGCCAAGTGTGGTGGATTCATCGCCGTGCGCCAGCCGGCGAAAAGGAATGCCTTCCCCATCATCAAGCTGTCATAGTCGGTAAAACTATTGCAGCAGTCTTATTTCTATGTTGATAATGTCAATCTGGCTGTCGACCTCATCAACCTGCCGGCCTACGAGGCCGCCCCCCCTATCGGGCTTTGGCCCAACTAGGGCTACAAGCTGAAGCCCGTGTCGGCGGACGGGCAACCGCCATCGGCCGACTCCGGGTGCTCGAGGAGTCGGAGTGCCTCGTGGCCTTCGACCTCCTCATCGCCTTCGTCCAGCGCCGGGTAATCCCGCTCCAGGGCCGCCCTCATCTGATCTGTCGGATGAGCGGGCACCACGATCCGAGCAGGTTGTGCACGAGGGAGATGTCGATTGCTAAGGTCGCAAGGATAGTGAACGAGATCTCCGACCTCAACGTGTCGGAGGGAGATTGGCGGTTCGGGAAGCGGCTGTATTCCCGCGATCACCCGCCGCCTGCCTTAAGGTCCTTGATTTCTTCTTTCAGCTCTGTCTTTCACTCTTGTTCTTGTCGTGACGCGACTCCCTTTTGGAGTGTAGATTTATATGTCCGAGGCGATGGCCGCCATCGTGGGGCCGGGTGGTGACGACTTACTGGACAAGGCAATGAGCGATGTGCACGACCCCGACTTGGGGGTGGCCGCCTTGGAGGATGACGCGGCAGGTGGCGGTGACGGAGCAGGCGGCGACGGAGCAGGCGGCTCCGAGGAGGGTGGCGGCATGGAGACCTGGCCCGATGATGATGACGATGAAGACGAGCCACGCCCCTCCCGGAGCACCGCCAACACCGGCGCAGTCCCCTCTACCGGGCCGCCCGCCCGAGGTGGCAAGCGCAAGCGGAAGCAGGGTGTCGCCCTGTTCGGCAGCGCACCGAAGAAGCCCAAGAACCCTGCCGCGGCGACCAGGCGGAGAGAAGCCGCGGCCAAGGTGGCCAAGTACCAGAGGCAGCCGAAGGTGCCAATCATGGTGTCGGCCTAAGCACCCTTCTCACGCTTCCACCTCTTTGTCGATCTGGCCTGAAAACTTTTTTGTCTTGCCTTCCTATCTCAGGGCCCCGCTCACCCTCGAGAAGTCGGGCGCTGCATCAATCATCAGGTCGGCCGAGACCTCCTCCACCAGCCGGCGAATCGACCCGACCGCCGACCTCCGGGAGGCGAGGGAGCGGAACGCGCGGGAGGCGCGTGAGGAAGAGGCTGACTTTTGGCGAAGGCGGAGGCGGACAAGGCTGCAACATCCGCGGTGAGGAAGCTGGCGTAGGCGGAGGCCGAAGCTGCGGAGGAGGAGCAGCTCGCAGAGGCCGCACGCCGCCGGGAGCCGCTGCTTGTGATGCCTCTGAACATCGCACCACCTCTGCTGGAGTTTGAGGCGATGAATGGGGGAGCCGGCGACGAGCAGTCGGTCATGGAGAGGGAGGGCGGCGACGTGGCCATGTCGGACATCATCGTGCCGCCGCCACCACCAACAAGCGGAACACGGGACGAGCAGCCGGCCGCTCCGCCGGTGCCACCAGTCGGGGACGTAGTGGTGACAGACCTGACTCCTGAGGTCCGCACACCCGCGTGCCGCCGTCTTGCGAAGGCGGCCTCGGCGCCGCGGCCGCTAGAGGCCGGTGCCGCGAGCTCGTCGGTCCCCGACACCAAAGCAACCAGCGCCGCGCCCGCTGGCTGGATACGCGGAGGTGGGACGGGTGCCCTGGCCCAGGCGTCCCTTGACGTCCAGGCCAAACTCCGGGCCGAAGCCGAAGCCCTCAAGCGATGCAATGAGGCGTTCCTGGAGTCGCGGGCAGCCATCCGCGTAAGTTTTCTTAGCTTCTCTTTATTTTGATCTTCTTGCATTCTTTGTGGGGGCGCGCAAGCGCACCAACTAGGTGTAGTCCCCAAGTTTTGGGCCAACTGCCGAGCAAGCGGTCCGGAAGTTTAACTTGCAGGTGTCAAATGCTGACTTCATCCGATATCCCTTCTGCAGGACTACCACAATCTTCGCGCGGTCACCTTCAACTCCAGGGTCTGGGAGCTGGAGACGCAGACGCCCATCTGTCCGAGAGCCGGAGTAAGCTTCGATTTCCATTCTTCGCGGGGGTGCGCTGGCGCACCCGCGGGCTGTAGTCCCTGAGGTTTGGGCCAACTACTAAGCAATCGGGCCGAATCTTCTCAGTGACTTTATCTTTGCTAGCTACTTCTTCTCTGCCGGGGCGCGATAGCGCACCCGCGGGTTGTAGTCCCCGAGATTCGGGCCGACTGCTGAGCAGTCGGGCCGGATCTTCCCGGCAACTGCATCCCTCTTTGTTATTTGACTGATATTCTTTTTTCTTTCCTTTTTACAGAAGCCAACGCCGCCTTGCAGCAGCAGCCCGGTGAAGCCAACACCGCCCTGCACGGCAAGGAGGCGGAGTGCAGCAAGCTAGCCGAGGAGCAAGACCGGCTGGTCACTCAGCTCGTGGAGCAGGCGGAGGCCCTCAAGACGGCTCAGCAGGAGGCGAAGGCGAAGGAGACCGACCTCCTCGTCGAGTTCGAGATCGAGCGCCCCGCCTGGGCCGACAAGGAGGCGCAGATGACGGCCTGCTTCAGCAGCATCAAAGACTTGGTCGATGGTGAGCTTCATTTTCTTTGTTTCTTGTTTTGAGATGCCGGCCCTTGTCTAGGCCGACTGCTAGTTTCTGACTTTGGCTTTCCTTGCCTTCTGTCCAAGCAGACTTCTTCCCGGGCCACTCCGTCACTGTGAACCAGATCATCAAGGCCCAGCGTGAGGAGCGGAGGATGAAAGGTGTGCAGATTGCCGCTGACGCCCCCGGACCCTCAACAAGCAAATCCTCAGCATCCAGGCCCATCTTCGGCCCGCCCATCAAATGATGTGCCATCTTCAGTGGATCGGGGCCCAGGCGATTTACGCCCTCTGGCCAGGCGTGCAGGCTCCACGCACCCCAAGTCGGACTGCCGACTAGCTGGAGGTGGCGGCCGGCCGCCTGGAGGCCTGGAAGGGTTCTGCAGCCCAGGCAGGAGCGCGCGGAGCCCTGGAGTTCGTCAAGGTGTGGTACCCTGGGCTAGATCTAGCCCAGTTGGCCACATTTCGGCTAGAGGCGCAGGAGGAGCTGGTGGCGGTGGAAGCCGAGCTTATCAACAAGGCGGCGGCGATCGCCGACTTCACCGACACACCAGTGTCTTCGTCCTGGAGCTAGTCGAGGAAGGCGCTGAAGCGCCGCTGGAGTGGCTCGGGCTGAACCCTGATGACAGCGAGGACTCGGCTGAAATCATCGACTCCAGCGATGAACGGGAGGAGGGGCAGGAGGAGGAGGAGAGCGAAGACGACGTGCCGAAGGTTGGAGCGGATGGTCAGCCCCAACCTGGCCGGGCCTCAAGCAACGATCCGCGCTCCAAAGCGCCGACTGCTGCTAGAGGCGGCCAGGCGGAGATCGACCAGCCGCCCGTTCCTCTGACTGGTGCCGCCGACTCCACGCCCACCCAGAGCCGCCTGCTGCACCAACCGGCACTGCTGACTCCATCGTTCAGCCGGAGCCCTCTACTGCACCAACCGGCACCGCCGACCCCAACGTCCAACCGGAGTCTTCTGCTGCTCCTTAGGATGTTTTATCTTTTTTCTTTTCCTGCTTGCTAGTCTGGACAACTTGATTAAATTTGCGCAATTCCACCCGTGGGGTGTATATCAAACTTTGTTGAATGCCGGCCGATAGGCCTTTATCTATGTAAATATCTTATCGCAATGTATGCTTTGCTTTGTCGGCTTCTAACTTTTCTTGCTTTATACTCCTTGCTTTTTTCCTTTGGCGCGCTCCCTTGGCTATCCTCTTGCCAGCCAAGCAGCCGCTCTGCATACTGCGGCTGGTTTGAGTACTTAGCTTTTTGCGGGAGGGCAAGTACTTAGCCGTTTGGAGTGTTGGCAAGGGAAGCAGGAGCCGGCCGGCCGGCTGCTCGGCAGCCGACCGAACAGGTGTGGTGCCGGCCTCAACTATATGCGTTTTTTCCTTAGCCATTTTTCATGTGGGCACTGTTTTTCAACCCCTGCCCGCCATTCAGTCGCTTCGCGAGCTACGGCTTCTGACAGGGGAAGTTTTAGGTTCCAACACACTACTTGTCCGGCTGCAGGAGGCGGCATATAGTAGAAGGCGACAAACCTCCGGGCCAACTGGTTGAACCCGGTGCCAGGCGGAAATAATAAAAAAATACACACTCATAGGCATAACACTTATCATATAGATAAAAGGAGGGTAGTCCCCGAGTTCTTCTCGGGGGACCCGGAGTCTTCGTACATAATACAAAAGGTAGCATGATACATACTGCTTTCAACTGTAAAATCTCTGGAGGAGGTTTGCATTCCACGGCCTCTCCGTCTCCTTGCCTGGATCATCTCTTTTGCGTGCTCTGGGCTTCTGAGCATCGATCAGATAGTAGGAGTTGTTGCCCATCACCTTACTGATGATGAAAGGGCCTTCCCAAGATGCCGAGAGCTTGTGTTGGCCGGCTGTTCGCTAGATCAGCCGGAGCACAAGGTCTCCCTCTTGGAAGGACCTTGGTTTCACCTTCCGGTTGTAGTATCGGTGCAGACTCTACTGGTAGATGGCGGACCGGCTGAGTGCCTACAGCCGGCCCTCCTCCAGCAGGCCGACACTGTCTTCTCGTGCCTCCTTGGCGTCCGCCTCGGTGTACATGGTGACTCGTGGGGAGTCGAACTCTATGTTCGTGGGATGATGGCTTCAGCACCGTAGACGAGGAAGAAGGGCGTGAAGTCGGTTGACTTGTTCGGGGTTGTGTGCAGGCTCCAGAGGATGGCCGGCAGCTCATCGAGCCAGCAGCCGGCCGAACGCTCTAGAGGCTCGACCAGTCGGGGCTTGATGCCGGACAAAATGAGGCCATTTGCTCGCTCAACCTAGCCGTCTGACTGTGGATGGGCAACGGACGCTAAGTCTAGTCGGATGCCCTATGTCGCGCAGAAACGAGCCAAGGCTCCTTTGGCAAAGTTTGTGTTGTTGTTGGTGATGATGCTATGTGGTATGCCGTACCGAGTGGTGATGTCGGCGATGAAACTCACGGCAGTCGGCCCATTCAGTTTCTTGATTGGCTTTGCCTCTATCCACTAGGTGAACTTGTCCACAGCTATCAGCAGATGAGTCATGCCACCATGGCCGTCTTGAATGGCCCCACCATATCCAAACCCCAAACAACAAAGGGCCAAGCAATGGGAATGGTCTTGAGTGCAGAAGCTGGCAAGTGTGGCTTGGAGTGGAATTTTTGACACCCTTTGCACTTCTGAACCAACTCTTTGGCTTCTTCTAGAGTAATCGGCCAGAAGAAACCATGGCGGAAAGCTTTGGCAACAAGTGATCTTGAGGCCGCGTGGTGACCACATTCGCCTTGGTGAATATCTCTGAGGATTGCTTGACCCTGGTCCGGCTCCATGCAGCGCTGGTACACACCAGTGACACTACGTCGAACCAGTTCTTTGTTGACTATGGTGTATGTTGCTGCTCGCCGTTGCACTTGTCAGGCCAGGATCTCATCGGCCGGCAGCTCTTTGTTCACCAGGAAGTTGAGGATGGGTTGAGCCCATGAGGGTGCTGCTATCTCTCCGACTGCCATGACATCAACTTGTACAAGGGCGGTTCGGCCAGGAGGCAGCGGGTTGGAGTCGACTGCCGCCTGCTGTCTTGAAGAAGTCCCTGGGCCGACTGCTGCAGTCCCCGAGCCAGGCTCTAGAGTCCCTGGGCCGGGTGCGATGGCTACAGTCCCCTGGCCGCCTGCCGAAGTCCCCACGCCGGCTTCTGGCATCCTCAAATCGGATCCGACTGCTTCAGGAGGGGCCAGCACGAAGATGGAGTCAGACTCTGGTGATGGCTTGACAGACGGCTTGAGGAGGCGCTGCAAGGCGACGCCGGCTGGTATCGCCTATCGGGTGGAGCCGATCTGTGCCAAGGCATCCGCTTGCTCATTATAATTTCTTGGCACGTGGAGGAACTCGCACCCGTCAAAGTATCCACTGAGTTGTTGCACGAGGAAGCGGTAGCTTGCCATATTCGCGTCCTTGGCATCCCAGTCGCCTGACGACTGTTGGACCACCAAGTCGGAGTCACCATAGCACAGGATCCGGCGAATGCCGAGTTCCTTGGAAAGCCGGAGTCCGTGTATGAGTGCCTCATACTCTGCTACGTTGTTGGAGGCGGCAAAATGGACTTGCAGCACATATCTGAGCTTGTCACCTTTGGGAGAGGTGAGGACGACACCGGCTCCCAGACCGGTGTGCATTTTGGAACCATCAAAATGCATCCACCAATGGGTGGAGTCTGGCGCTGGCAGTAAGTACTGGGTCTCGGCCTAGTCGACGAGGAAGTCGGCCAACACTTGCGACTTGATGGCGGTGCGAGGCTGGTAGTAGATTGTATAAGGGGCCAGATCAATAGCCCACTTGGCCACTCGGCCAGAAGCATCTCGGCTTCCAATGATCTCAGCAAGCAGAGCTATGCAAATGACAGTTATTGGGTGCTCTTGAAAGTAAGGCTTCAGCTTCTTGGCGGCAAATTGCACACCATAGCACATCTTCTGATAATGTGGGTAGTTTTGCTTGGAGGCGGACAGTACTTCACTCAAGTAATATATCGGTCTCTGGACTGGCAATGCTCTGCCCTCCTCTTTGCGTTCTACCACTATGACTGTGCTGACAACTCGACTGGTGGCAGCGATGTAGAGGAGCATGGGCTCTTTCTCAGTCGGAGCCGCCAAGATAGGCGGGGTTGTCAACATCTTCTTGAGTTGGAGAAAAGCTTCATCCGCCTTGTCGTTCCACTCGAAAAAAATGGTCTTCTTCATAAGTTGGTACATGGGAAGAGCCTTTTCGCCCAGCCGACTGATGAAGCGGCTGATTGATGCCAGGCAGCCGGTGAATTTCTGCATGTCCAGCAGTCGGGTGGGCACCTCCATCTTCTCAATGTCCTTGATCTTGATCTTCACAGGGTTGCACTCTATGCCGCGCTCTGAGACCAGAAAGCCGAGAAGCTGGCCGGCTGGTACTCCAAAGACGCATTTCTCCGGGTTGAGCTTGATCTGGAATCGGTGCAGGTTCTCAAAGGTTTCCTTGAGGTCTTCTAGCAGTGTGCCATGCTTCTCCATCTTCACCGCCACATCATCCACATAGACATGGGCATTTCTGCCGAGTTGCTTGAGGAGACACTTTTGCATGCAACGCTGAAACGTGGCGCCGGCGTTGAACGTCATGTTCAGGTAGTAGAAGGCTCCAAATGGCGTGATGAAGGCGGTCTTCAGCCTGTCGGCCGGGTTCAGCTTTATCTGATGGTACCCTGAGTATGCATCCAAGAAAATCAACAGCTTGCATCCGGCTGTGGAGTCTATCACTTGGTCAATTCATGGTAGGGCAAAGGGATCTTTGGGGCAAGCTTTGTTGAGGCTGGTATAGTCAATACACATGCACCACTGCTTATTCTTCTTCAACACCAGGACTGGGTTGGCTAGCCACTCTGGAAAGAACACTTCCATGATGAATCCGGCTGCTAGAAGCCGGGCTATCGCTTCTCCGACATCTCTTCTCTTCTCTTCTGACAGGCGGTGCAAGGGCTGCCTGACCGGCTTCGCGTCAAGTCGGACATGTAACTTGTCCTCGGCGAAATCCGTCGGAACACCCAGCATGTCTTTGGGAGACCATGCGAAGATGTCCCGATTCTCAGGAGAAAATCGACGAGCTCGCTTTCCTATTTGTTGTCAAGGTTTGCACCTACGACAGCGTGCCTCTCCGGGTGCTCCGGGTCCAAGGGATCTTCTTTGTTTCATTTGTCGGCTTGAACGAGCCCTCAACCTCCGACAACTTGGGCATGGGTGAAATTTTCGTCTTCTTGCCTGCCATCGCCACCACCCGGTCAAGGAGCCGCTTCTCAGCTGCAATCACGAGGGACTCGGCCAGCCGGCTGCTATCTGCGGCGCAGGCGGTCGACTTCTTGTAGTCTCCGACTACAGTCAGGATCCCCTTGGTACTTGGCATCTTCATCTTGAGGTAAGCATAGTGGGGGACTACCATGAACTTGGCCAGAGCAGGTCGGCCAAGCAGTGCATGGTAGGGGCTTTCAAGGTCCACCACTTCAAACCAAACTGGCTGACGGCGGAAATGATTCTTGTCTCCAAAGAGAACATCAATTTGGGTCTTGCCGATTGGTGAGCAGGAAAGGCCAGGGACGATGCCATGGAATAAAGTCCGACTGGGAAGGAGCTGCTTCTGCTTGATTCCCAACTTCTCCATTGTCACTACAAGAAATATGTCAACTAGTGACCTTCTGTCAGTGACCCTGGAAGAATTGGTCATAGATCTATGACCATTTCAGACCAATTGGTCAAAAGATGTTTGGGGGGCTCCAAACCCTAAACCATTGCGACCATTTTGGTCAGAAAGGTCGTAATTTCCTTACACGAAATGGTCATAAAGCAAACAGTGCTGGTTCGCTGCCTTATTTCTAGTTGTTAACGAGCAATATAGATGGTCATAGCCTTGTAGATTGTGGTAGGTTGTGATGACTAGGCGCCATCTCATCAGTTTTGCCTATGTGTCATGTCCATGTGGCAGTTTTTGCCCTAGGTTGTGAAGGAACCTATATTTCTGTTATTCGAAAAATACCCAAAAAATTCACATAAATGTTTTGGATCATATCTTCATCAAATATGTAAAAAAACATTCCTTGCCTAGTTCAAAAATAATTCGAAAATATTCATTTTCCTATTCTATTCAGAGCAGCACTTTGTGAAGGAAGTACCACTTTGGCATGTCCAAATGGTATCCATTTTCTACAGTGCTTTTCTATGCCCAAATAACCATCCTCCACCAAATGCCAGCTCAATCCATTCATTATTTTGAGCCCAACTTCAACATTCGTATTTATGTCCAGTGTGGTACTTTGCAAAGCAAGTACCACCTAGGCTCCTCCTTTTGAGGTGAAAATTTGTGAAGACGGTCTTCTTAGTAACCGATCATCCTCAGCCAAAACTCACGCCCATTAGCCATATGCATTTCCCGTACCGCAAATCAAACACTTGGCTGCTTATTCATGTTTGAGCATCGATCGGTCTCCTCGTGAGAATCTTATGTTGTTATTTTCTTCCTAGCACCTACCTGGGGAGTGCCCAACCCACTAGACATGCCTAGGCCGCCCAGAACACATCGCAACACCACGGTCACGCGGTGACCATGCGGCGGGCATGCGAGCTTACGCGCTCTAGAGTTGGAGCCCTCGACCACCGTCCAAACCTCGATGTCTCGCCATCAAACCATGTATTTATGATTAAATAGATACTTATTTACCTATAAATGATTTTTGGAAAAAAAAAGAGCAAACTATGAGGCAGCTGCAGTTCAAATTTGACCCGCTTCCAGCAGAATCGACGGGAATTTGTCTTTTTCACCAGAGGTGGATCAAAACTTTTGACACCCAACCATTTTGTTAATTGTGCAATAAATATGGCCTAGTATTTTATAAAATTGATTAGGTCCAATTTTGCAACAAATATATGGTAGGTCCTTCACAAAAAAAACTCATTTTGGGCACTCGGAAAATGGAAAATGAATTTTCCGTGCAAAGAAAATGAAAACTCCCTTAGGCAACATTGTTTGTAATTCCAAGATGCACCCTTCTGCACAATATGAGATCATTTGAACAAACTATGCCTTGAATGTGGCCATAAGATTGATCATTTGGCTTGAAAGCAATGAATCTTCACACTTGATAGCTCATTTCTGAGAACACTTTTTTAAAATAATTACCGTATTACAAGTTTATTATTTTTCCTAGAAACTTGGTCACATATAATGACACAATGCGAAGGTTTTCCAATTTTTTGATTTTTTTTAAATTTTTTATGCCCGTTTCAAAATGCGGTTAAAACAGCGGGCTTGACCGTTCCTATCTAGTGGTTGAATCTTGGATTTTTTTTGGTGTTTATCTGATTAAATAGATACTTATGTACCTAGAAATGATTTTTGGTAAAAATAAAGAGCAAACTACGAGGCAGCTGCAGTTCAAATTTGGCCCGCTTCCAACTGAATCGACGGGAATTTGTCTTTTTCACCAGAGGTGGATCAAAACTTTTGACACCCAACCATTTTGTCAATTGTGCATTAAATATGGCCTAGTATTTTATAAAATTGATTAGGTCCAATTTTGCAACAAATATATGGTAGGTCCTTCACACAAAAAACTCATTTCGGGCACACGGAAAATGGAAAATGAATTTTCCGTGCAAAGAAAATGAAAACTCCCTTAGTCAACATTGTTTGTAATTCCAAGATGCACCCTTGTGCACAATATGAGAACATTTGAACAAACTATGCCATGAGTGTGGCCATAAGATTGATCATTTGGCTTGAAAGCCATGAATCTTCACACTTGATAGCTCGTTTCTGAGAACACTTTTTTAAAATAATTACCATATTACAAGTTCATTATTTTTCCTGGAAACTTGGTCACATACAATGACACAATGCGAAGGTTTTCCAATTTTTTGATTTTTTTGAATTTTTTATGCCCGTTTCAAAATACGGTCAAAACGGCGGGCTTGACCGTTCCTATCTAGTGGTTGAATCTTGGATTTTTTTTGGTGTTTCTCTGATTAAATAGATACTTATTTACCTAGAAATAATTTTTGGAAAAAATAAAGAGCAAACTGCGAGGCAGGTGCAGTTCAAATTTGACCCGCTTCCAGCTGAATCGACGGCAATTTGTCTTTTTCACCAGAGGTGGATCAAAACTTTTGACACCCAACCATTTTGTCAATTGTTCATTAAAGATGGCCTAGTATTTTATAAAATTGATTAGGTCCAATTTTGCAACAAATATATGGTAGGTCCTTCACAAAAAAAACTCATTTCGGGCACTCGGAAAATGGAAAATGAATTTTCCGTGCAAAGAAAATGAAAACTCCCTTAGGCAACATTGTTTGGAATTCCAAGAAGCACCCTCGTGCACAATATGAGATCATTTGAACAAACTATGCCATGAATGTCGCCATAAGATTGATCATTTGGCTTGAAAGCCATTGATCTCCACACATGATAGCTCGTTTCTGAGAACACTTTTTCAAAATTATTTTTGTATTACAAGTTCGTTATTTTTCCTAGGAACTTGGCCACATATAATGACACAATGCGAAGGTTTTCCAATTTTTTGATTTTTTTTTGAATTTTTTATGCCCGTTTCAAAATGCGGTCCAAACGGCGGGATTGACCGTTCCTAGCTAGTGGTTGAATCTTGGAAAACTTTTGATGTTTCTCTGATGAAATAGATACTTATGTACCTATAAATGATTTTTGGAAAAAATAAAGAGCAAACTATGAGGCAGCCGCAGTTCAAATTTGACCCGCTTCCAACTGAATCGGCGGAAATTTTTCTTTTTCACCAGAGGTGGATCAAAACTTTTTACACCCAACCATTTGGTCAATTATGCATGAAATATGGCCTAGTATTTTAGAAAAATGATTTGGTCCAATTTTGCAACAATTATTTGGGAGGTTCTTCACAAAAAAACCTCCTTTTGGGCACTCAAAAATTGGAAAATGGTTTTTTCGTCCAAAGAAAATGAAAACTTCCTTAGGCAACTTTGTTTGCCATTCCAATATGCACCCTTGTGCACAATATGCGATCATTTGAACAAACTATGCCATGAATGTGGCCATAAGATTGATCATTTGGCTGGAAAGCCATTGATCTCCACACGTGATAGCTCGTTTCTGAGAACACTTTTTTAAAATTATTGTCGTATTACAAGTTTGTTATTTTTCTTGGGAACTTGGCCGCATATAATGACACAATGCGAAGGTTTTCAATTTTTTGAATTTTTTTTAATTTTTTATGCCCGTTTCAAAATGCGGTCAAAACGGCGGGCCTGACCATTCCTAGCTAGTGGTTGAATCTTGGAAAACTTTTGATGTTTATCTATTTAAATAGATACTTATGTACCTAGAAATGATTTTTGGAAAAAAATAAAGAGCAAACTATGAGGCAGACGCAGTTCAAATTTGACCCGCTTCCAGCTGAATCGGCGGAAATTTGTATTTTTCACCAGTGGTGGATCAAAACTTTTTACACCCAACCATTTGGTCAATTGGGAATTAAATATGGCCTAGTATTTTAGAAAAATAATTTGGTCCAATGTTGCAACAATTATTTGGGAGGTCCTTCACAAAAAAACCTCCTTTTGGGCACTCGAAAAATGGAAAATGGATTTTTCGTTCAAAGAAAATGAAAACTTCCTTAGTTAACATTGTTTGCCATTCCAATATGCACCCTTGTGCACAATATGAGATCATTTCTTTGAATTTTTCATGTGAAAAAGTAGAAAATGACCCCCCCCTAAAAACTCATTTCACATAACAATTTTTAAAAGATATTTGTCTTATTGCAATTCCAATTTTGTTAGTTTTCCTAAAAACTATGTCACATTTGGTGACACAATGAGAATGTTTCTTTTTGAATTTCTCATATCATAAAATTGTTTCTATGATTCAACACCTTTTTTGGAAAAATATGGTTCAACACCTTATTTTTAGTCGATTGTGACCAATTTAGAAGGTCATAACGCATAATGGGTTCTGATTGGTCCTTGGACATGTCACGCGGATCGTGCTCAAACACCGTCGGATGCTCTTGGATCCGATGGCAGCCCTTTCTCCCTCACCCCTCCCCCTTTTTGTCTCAAAAAAAGAAAAAAGAAAACTCCCTCACCCTCTCACCCCACGAACCCTAGCGCTCCCTCTCCCTCACGCGCTCCCTCTCCCCTCGTCTCCCACATCGCCGCCGCCACCCCGCTGATCCCACCCCTTCCTGATTCAGATCCGACCCCACCGCCCGCGCCCGCGCTCCTCCTCGCCTCCCAGAGAACGTCCGCCGCTCTTCCTCCGCCCGTCCCGGAGGCCTCAGTCAGCGCCCTCCACCGTAGGGCCGCAGCGCTAGTCCCTCCCGCCGCAGGGGACACCATCCGGCAGCACCTACGCCCGTAGCTACCGGCCAACTACTTCGGCAATGCCATCGCGCGGGACCTCGTGACGGTGCGCGTGGGGGACATGCTGTCACAACCGCTGGGGTTTGTGGCGGAGTGGATCAAGCGCGCGGTGGCGCGGGTGGACGACGCGTTCGTGTGCTCGGTCATCGACTACCTGGAGCTGGAGTCTATTGGTACCCCCTTCGTCTCAAGGTAGGAACTCCCCGATTCGACTCCCCTCTCTCTGGATTTGATTTGGTGCTGCTTGACGAACCTTCTATTGGTGCTACACGGCGCGTGGCCATGGCTTCCTGCCTTCAGTCCCTGGCCATGGGGCTTCTCCAGCCGGCGCGTCCTCTCAGCGAGCAGATCTTGCACCTCACGCCGATGGTCTCCGTCGTCCTGGCGGAGGACTGCTACCTTCAGGGCCACTATGGGTTTCTGAGTGTGCCTATGGACCTCGTACCAACAGGGTATTTTCACTTTGTTTCCTCTTATGAATGGTGCAGATCCGGTTCGTCCTAGTTGTTGGGGAAGTAACTTGAACGGTTCTGCTGTAGGTCACCGTCTTTGGGCGAGGTGCTTCGCGAGGCTGGAAGAGGTTTTCTGCATCTGTATTTCCCGACGATATCCGCTTGGCCTTGCCATGTATCTTTGATGAGGTGAGCCCTCTGCCATTTGCACCATAGGAAAATTAGCTAGCTATGAATGATTGGAGTGCTGCCTAGATATAGTGACATGCAGAATTTGTTGGACTGAGACCCATGGGCAAGGCACGCGCTGTAGATAGGAACGGTCGTATATGGCTATTTGATAGGCCCCCTTGATCTGGTGACCTGCCATGTGGAAGACATGCATTGTTTGATAGCAACAATTTCCTCATAGCAGGTTTTGGATTGGCAACAATTTATTTATCATAATGCACCCAACAGTCATATATATTATTGGTGCTGAATTGGCTAACTATAAGCCGATGTTTGATAGAAGAACATCTCTGTTCTTCTAATGGTTCTCACTCTGTTTGGTAAGAGACTCTGCTTTAGGAAAGTCTCACAGTACAGTACTACTAGTAGATAAGATACTCCTTAAACTTTGGATCAAGTAAACTGTCTCATATATTTTATGCTCCTCAAACTTCACAGTATAGTACTACATTGTTATGCTCCTCAAACTTCACTGTACAGCACTACATTGTTATGCTCCTGTTATCTCAACTCTTATAGTATGATGAATCAAGTAAACTAAAAGCACCACCCTGTTCTGTCTGTGCAGACTGACCTCCGCTTCCAGAGCCATGCAGTGCTGGCCCTTCAGGAGGCTGCAGAGGCCTACCTGGTGGGTCTCTTCGAGGACACCAACGTGTGCGCCATCCATGCCAAGCACGTGACCATCATGCCTAAGGACATTCAGCTGGCTAGGAGGATCCATGGCGAGAGGGCTTAAGGTTCTTGCTTTGCCTGTGGGAATGGCTCTGGCGGGCATCTGTGTCTGCTTTTGCTGATGAACATTTATCATGTGTCGTGAACTACTAATACTGGTCATGTGTAGTAATATGTCAGTGTCGTACTCTGTGCCATACTATGTTCGTAGAGCTGGATCATTTGTTCGTTGGTCGTCCTAAATCATCCACCTGGTTGGTGCTTATCTGAACCTTACATTTTATGTCTGAGAATTAGTGATTGTGTGAACCATTATTACGTTCCTTGTGTCTCATTTATTTGTATCTCTGCCATGCAAGTTTGTGTTCACCGATAGTGTTTTTGATTCCTGTCAATCTGTGCTAGTAGCCTTCTTTGTTTAGCCAACCATAGACCTGAAGTTGTGCTACCCAAACGAGCTAGTCTTATAAGTTTGCTATGGAAATTAGAGTGCTCTGTAATATGTCTGGAGATTAGAAAATGTTCAGGTAAATGAAACTGTTTGATAGAGATGTATTGTGAAGTTTGAGGATCACAGTACAGTACTACTAGTTGATAACAGGATCATAACAATGTAGTGCTGTACTGTGAAAGTCTCATATATTTTCCTTTTGAAGTCTGTAGTACATTCATGTTAATTACTTATGATGTGAATCCGATGTTCAATGTTGGTGCTGTCTGGAAGAGTAAAAGTAATAACCTTGCTAGTGGACATGTAAACTACAAAGCTGGTACTGTGAGTCTAAAACCTTTGGATTTATATATCGGTTACTGTAGTTTCAGATGCAATTTTTTTGATTGGTGGATTAGAATGATTGACACAACCATGTGATCCATTATCAGGTTGCGGATTGGTGCTGCTGGCCTCAACAGGGCACCTTGCACTACCCGTGTAAGTGCGTTTGAGAAGGCAGTGAGGTTGTTCGTGGAAAAGCCGACGGATAATGTAATCACTCCAGTGCTGGGTACTACCTTCAACTCGCTTGGATAAGCATACGATTTGTCTGTTCTCTGTGTAGATAATGTGTTGAATGTTGTTCATGCAACTGTGTCTTGGCAGAAACAGTGAGGATCACAAGGTGAAGATGAGGTGCTGGTATGGTCATGGTAAGAGATCCTCCTCCACGCCTCATGGGATGCAATATCATGCTTGCTCTTGTGAAATCGATGATGATGCTCTGAATGTTATTTCTATTGCCATTGTGGATTAGCTTCTGCCCCTCAAATGCTATTGGCAAGTTGCATCCCTTGACTCCGTGGATGAGTAGAATTATCATGAGTAGTATACAGCCTGAGATGTCTGATTGTATACAACCTGCACCTCGAAATTGATATGTTCCATGCTGTGTCTTTGATTGAAAAGGATTCTTCACTATAAACTCTTCTATCTGTGATAAGTGCAACTAGAAGAATTTGTCACATCTAAAATTCTGTAATCCCTAATAGATGAAACTTGAGCATTACAAAGTTTCATTTCTGTGGGGCACTACTGTCTAGAGCTTTGCTCCACTCTCAATTTCTTTAGAATTATAGAGTTCCAGTGGCAATGCTTTAGAGAACTATCTGATCTGTTTCAGAATGTGAGATCAATTGAGATCCAGTGGCAATGCTTTTGAGATCTTGCTATGTGTAACTATTTTATTCTAGGAACCTCCCTTCTAAATCATGCATAGTGCCTGTTACAATGGCAATGAATTTTATCTATGCACAGTGCATGTTTATAAGAAGTATTGATGCATGTGTTTGAATGGCTGAGTAGTGAACTATATCTTGAAAGTATGGAATGGCTGAGTAGTGCATATTCAGGCTCTCGCCGTCTAGTATGTGAAGAGTAATGTAACCAATGAAATGTGATATATGCATCTGAATTAGATTGGTTTAAGTTTTGAACCTGAAATGCCCACAACCAAATGTGCATGAATATTTAGAATGAGACACCAATTGAAGATGAACATGTTCGTTGTTACATAGTTGCTTCTTTCTCTTCATGTATTATTATGTGCTCCGTAATGATTTGGTTTTGCTTCCATATGATCTGCTTCTACATTCTGTTCCTATGTAATCTGATCTGCAATGATTCAGTTTTTGGTTCCATATAGTTAATCCGCTTCCATGCTCTATTCCTGTATAATTTTCCTGCTATTCTTGCTATTGTATGTGTTCGCCTTCCTGGGATAACATATATATGCTCAATACACTCTACTTGTTTTCCTGTATAGTTTTCTTACAATTTTTTCATTTATGTTCACTCTTTTTCAGGAGCCCAAGGCCTAATTTTTTTTCTTTATGTTCACTCTTTTACTGGAGCTAGAATCTTAATTTTTTTGAGTGTGAAGCCGTGAAGCCAAGTGCGAAGCAGTGAAGCTGTACTTTGCAAAGAGTTCTTTTGGCTCTGTAGTAGATTGTAAAAGGCTAATGTAGTGTAAAAGGCTAATGTAGTGTTATTTGACGAACTATATTTGTTCTGTCCTGTTTGAAATAGTGGCTGTTTGAAATAGTGGTTATGTATGTTGAGAAGATATGTAAACTTCACCAGTGGGACCCACTTATGAATATAATCTGAGCAATTTTGAAATTTCTGACATGTGGGACTCATGTATGGCATTATGACTTGTGGGACCCATCTGACTAGTGGGACCAGCTCCAAAATATGATGACTGAAAATAGAAAATCAATTGATTATAAGAAGGCCAAGGCCCAAAAATAAAGAAGCTCAAACACAAGGCTTGGCCCAAGTAGCCCACAAGAATTGACAGAAAAAAATAATATAAAAAGGCTGAATTAATGGGCTCGACCCATCTAAAGCATCGAAATGGACCGGGCTAAATCTTGTCAATGACCTTTTGAATTGGTCGTAGTTTTGCCACGTCAGATTGCCACATCGGATCCGACGTGGCCTGGGCAGACAGCTAGTGACCAAAACAAAAGGTCATGGGTTCCACGACCTTCTGTTTTGGTCGTAAACGTCTACGACCTTCTCACGGAGAAGGTCATTAATTTCAATTTACGACCGTCAGCTTTTGACCTTCTGTTTTTGGTCACAAAAAGATCGCAAATGAAAAACAATGACCTTTCGTGACCAATAGTCAAGGTCACAAGTTGACATATTTCTTGTAGTGTCAGGACCCCGACTCAATGCCACATCGATCTAGCATGTAACACCTCATATCACTTTGCGGCCTCACGCACGGTAATTCCACGGGTGTCGCCTTACCTTTGCCCGGGACCGTTTGCGTCTTTTGGCACACGTATATGATAGTGTCGCTAGCATCCATATGATAAGGAGCCCGGGCTGACATGGCTAGTCGTAAACCCAAAGTGGCACAAACTTACAGGGACAGGCATCCATGACCCAGCATCGAACGTGTCGGTCATCAGCGAGTGAATCCAGGCTGTAGCACTGGGCTAGCAGGACTCCGGTGAACCGGGCTGTAGCGGGCTAACAGGACTCCGGTATTCATCGCGTGACATTTCCCCGAAGGGACAGACACAGGAACGAAGAAGGACACATGCCGGCCAGCCTAAGTGTTCCGGAGCAGTAGCAAGCTACCCTGGCTCGGTGGAAACACTAGGAGACATTTCCCGGTAAGAGGGGATACTAAGGATAAACAACTAGATAGTCAGATCCCACACATACCAAGCATTTCAATAACATACACACAATATGCTCGATATGTGCAAGTACAACATGGCATCACAACATGACTCTACGACACAAGTATTTAATCAATAGGCCCCGAGGAGCGAGATATTACAAACAGGGGGTCTCACGACCCAACATTCAGAGCATACAAATCAAAGCACAAGCGGAAGCTATCATGTCTGAGTACAGACATCTATAAATGAAAAAGGCTGAGAAGCCTGACTATCTATTAGATCCTGCCGAGGGCACAAGATCGTAGCTGAGGTATCAAGCTAAACGTCGAAGTCCACGTGGAACTACTAGCGAGACCGAAGTCTCTCTGCAAAAAACATAAAATAGGCAAACGTGAGTACAAATGTACCCAGCAAGACTTACATCAGAACTAACTACATATGCATCATTATCAACAAAGGGGATGGTGGGGTTTAACTGCAGCAAGCCAGCTTTGACTCGGTGGCTATCCTGAACAACGACTACAAGTAACTCTTTGAGGTGGCGCACACGAGTCCACATATTCACCATAGCAATACACCACTATGGATCCACTCCCGTTTCCCTACGAGAACGCCATCCATAGCACTCACGCTTATCTTGCGTATTTTAGAGTATCCACTTTCACTTGTCTATGAACTGATATAAGCAACCCAGAAGTCCTTTTCCGTGGACATGGCTATTCGAATAGATGATGTTAACCCTGCAGGGGTGTACTTCTTCACACACGCTCTCACCACTTACCGCCGTTTACACGACATGTACTCGGCAACCTTCAAGCGGAAGCCCAACGTGGGTGTCGGCCACGGCCTGCCTAAACACTCAAGTCTCTAGTCCAGGTTTATCGCCTATTCGGGTTCCATCCATGAGGAGATCCGGCCGGAGTTTCGCTCATAGCCCCAAACGATGTGAACAGGGTTCCGTGACACTAAACGGGCACCCGGTTTACCCGGCCACGTGCCTACCGCATCACAGCCCACCCCTACGGTCAGCGCTGCGCACGGCCTCCAGCATACTACAAACACCATAAACTACTTGCAACTCCTGGACAGAGGACAAGGGTGATCAAGAAGCCGAGAGGGTCCATTGGTTTCGGGCCCAATGCGTGGTAGTAGCTGAATCATGGATCACAAACACAGAACTCAGTTCCTGAGGACGGATGCAATGAGACAACCCACCATGTACTCCTACATGGCCTCTCACCGCTACCTTTACCAAATCGTGTTCACACGCTTAGCTCACACACTGTAGGACATGTTCACACACCTCTGATTCATCCCGGATGAATCAGACCTGACTCAACTCTAAGCAGTAGCAGGCATGACAAACAAGCATGAATGAGTAGGCACATCAGGGCTCAAACAACTCCTACTCATGCTAGTTGGTTTCATCTAATTACTGTGGAATGACAGGTCATGCAGAGGATAAAGGGGTTCAGCTACCGCAGCAAGTAACAGATGAATCGATGTTGTCCTAATGCAGTAAAAGAGAGCAGGAGCGAGAGAGTGGGATTGTATCGGAATGAACAAGGGGGTTTTGCTTGCCTGGCACTTCTGAAGATAACATTGAGTCTTCATCAGTGTCAACGGTCACAACGTCGGAACATCGTCTACCAGGAGGGAACAGATACCGGCAACAAAGAAGAAATACAATCAATGCAATGCACAATATGATGCATGCTCATGACATGGCAATATGAATGTGTTTTGAGCTAATGCAACTAGCAACAGATTAAATGAAGTTGGTTTGAATACAAGATTCAAATTCAAACTCCATATGTGATTATTCAAATGCCATTTAATTGATTTGTGCTAAACAGCAGCTATAAATTGTTCTAACATGCATGAAAATGGTACATATGGATTCCTTGAATTTTTCTGATAATTTTTCATATATAATTTATCTCATTTGGAGTTACGGTTGAATTTCTATGATTTTTAGAAGTTTTTACAATTTTCTGGAATTTCCTGAATAATAATAAATCCAGAAAATACTTATTGCGTCAGCATTGCGTCACTATGACGTCAGCAGGTCAACAGACGCTGCTGCTGGTCAAACCTGACCAGTGGGGTCCACTGGTCAGTGACTGGGGCTGGTTAGTGCCGCTGACGGGTGGGCCCAGTCAACGGCCACGTCAGCATGGTCAAACTGACGCGTGGGGCCACTGCAATTAGACTAAACTAAACAGAAAAATATACTAATCCTAATTAGGCGCAGGGGCCCACATGGCAGTGGCTCATAGGGTGATTAGCCCCTAACTAAGTGGCCACATCGGCCCGCCGGAGTTTGGCCGGCGGTGACCACAGAGCACGGCGGGGGCACGCCGGACTTGCGCTAGGGGCATCGGATTCGCGCGCTGAGGGCACCGGGGCGTAGCCCGGGCTCTCCCGCATCTGATGGGGTAGGTGGGGGGCTGCGGGGACGCCGGGGCTCGTTGGAATGGAGCTCGCGGCGGCGCCGGAGTTCGGGTGGTAACGGGTTAGCTGCTGCGGCATGCAAACGGGAGGGGGCTTGCGCTAGGAATGCTCTACGGAACGCTGCGAACGCGTTAGGGTCGCTGGGGTGACCAAATGGTCACCGGAGCTACGTCGACGACGAGCTCGGGCGGCGGCGTGCTACGGGCATCTATGAAATGGCGGCTACGGCAAGCGGCAAGCCACGGGGTTAGGGGCAAAACGTACAGGTAGATGACGAGCTCGGGGAGGCGGAGACGACGGCGAATCGGCGGTGAAGATCCTCGGCGGCCGGTGATGGGGAAGACGGCGTGGGCAGCGATGCAGGGTTACCGGAGGGCCGTGGATCAGTGGGGAGGAAGAGGGGGTCGAGGCGGAGCCTTTGAGCGCATCGGCGAGGCTAGGGGGTGGCGGTGGCCGCGAGGGAGCTCGTCGGTGGCGGCGGCTCCGTTCGGCGAGTGAGAGAGAGAGGAAGCAGAGGAGGGGGGAAGAGTTTGGGAGAGTGAGGGAGTTCCAGGGGGTGGCGTGGCACGCATGGAGGCGTCCGGGGTGTCGAGGTGGAGCGGCAAGCAGGAGGTGGCCGGGGCGTGCGCCGGCGTGCGTCGGCCATGCGCCTGTGCTTACTGGCGCGAGGAGGAAGGCGACAGGGGGAGAGTGGAGATGGGCTGGGCCGTGCTGGGCCAGGTGGGCTACCAGGTGAGCGCCAGGTAAGATCTTCTGCTCTCTCTCTCTTATTTCTATTTAATTCTGTTTTCTATTTTCTGTAGTTTGTTTTGATTTGATTTAAAATATCAAATCATTTTAAAAAATCCTGGAAACAATTATGGGTGCTTTCTGAATTATTTCAGTGACCCTTAACAATTTCCAACATTTATTTGAACATTTAAATTATTTATAGTATTTAAATGCCCAAGGTCAAATACAATAGGATTTAATTCAAAAATCCAGAATGGACTAGAAATATGTGCATCATTGATGGCAGGGGTTTTCACCTTTAACAAAAATAATGAACTTTTCTAAAGGGCATTCTGGGTTTATTGAAAATATTTTTATTTTGATCCTAATTGCATTTTATTTAGTGCTAGGGTTTGTCATCCCCATTGCAAGTTTCATGAATTTTAAACATGATGCATGAATGCCTTAATGCAACTAATGACAAACAAATTCTAGGGCTGTGACAACTCACCCCCACTAAACAAAAATCTCGTCCCGAGATTCAAGCGTAGGGTAAGGTGAAGGGGGAACGCAAACTAGCACAATCTTCACGATCCAGTTGCACTTCAAATGGACGTTGATTCGTCCACCATCATTGTCTCGAAGTCTTGCTCTGAGAACTCCAGCTATCATGACAACGAGAGGAAGGAAAGACCCTAAAAGAATCGTTCTTCTCGAAGGTCGAACAACTCAGGATCAACTCATGAAAGGAAACATAGCAACATCTCCCGAGCTGAGACACGAAGCACACATCCATAGGAATGGAGTGAAGCAGATGACGAAGGTTCACTAGGTAGACAACAATTTCACGCTTAAGAAGGTGGTAATCGGTTGTCAGCGCAGCGAGGAGTTGAGTTTCCATGATACCATAACGATGCACCTTAGGGAAGGTGACTCGTAGAAATATCCCCTTAAGTGGCAAAAAGAATTACCTTTGATTCAAAGATCATTGAAACTCTTTAAACCAGCCTAAGGCAATTCTCGAGCGATCGTTTGGAGGGGGGTCGGTAGAATGGCATACTCGGACTTGGATGATGTGGATTACCTTGTTGAAGATAATGTAATGGATGAATTTGCTTACCACCGGAAATGGAAGAGACCCATGGTAGAATGGCACATTGGCGGTGCAAGCTGGGAACAAAATGTAAATGCTGGGAATGATTCTGGTAACTGGGGAAGAACCCAACAATAGACAGTGAATTCACTGTTTGAAAAGGTCATAGCATTGCCGAGGAAACTGAGAGCATCCTAGTTAATGCCGACGATCAAACCTAGCACTTGCGCGTGCTCTCAAGAACTTGAGCATTTCCATATTCATCAGGGTTTTACCAACATCCGTGTCAAGGATCCTGGCAACACAACATACTACCATGATGAATAGCGATGGACGATGCAGATGCAAAGGAGGATAACACTTTCTCAGATTTCACCTTAGCGAGGCCAAGGGAACGAAATCTGGATGATCGACCGAGAGACATTTAGCACTCCGCTTCTAATGTTCTCCTTGATGTGCTAGCGTAATCCACCCATAGATATGGTTTGATATCTAGAACATCAAGTAAAAAAGGTCGGACTTCGGGAGCACAAAAATCCATAAGGAACAACTACTAGAATAAGTTCTACGAGATCCTTATGGGGAGGTGGCCAACTTCCTCAATCAAGATATTATAATAACAAGTCTTCCGGCTGGGTGTGTTGGCCACGACATCCACTTTACCGGTTTCCGAGGGACCGATATTATAGTTTTTGGGAAATGTTCCAAACCATCATATCTGCCTGAGATTCAGATCTGGTTGGTGTCAGGATATTCCAGACTCATCGAGTAGGAAGAAAAACGAAAGTTTGCAACACAAATCGACGAGGTGACGTTGCGAGATTCTCGGGAAATGAACTACGATAGTAAGCTCCAAAACATGAGTTGGTGCTGCTACAGCAAGTGAACACGTTGTCCCAGACAAGCATGACCACAAAGTAGTCTTATAATAAAACACTACCGAGTTCAGGAGGTGAACCATCATCGAGGATATCGAAGTCCTTGCATAAGGTATACTCTTAAGAAGGAACTTCTTCTCCTTGAACAAATCAATCAGTGGCTTGGTGTGCTAGGGACACATATAGAATGGAGGTTGCAAGTCTTCAGACCACAGAATACTTCGCACGTATGCATGACTGACTTGGGATGATTCCAGAGGAAGCAAAACTAACTTTCTCAAATTCACGGCGGCAACTTTCATCAAATGCACGTGAATCAAAGGAAGTCACTTCTTTCATCCAAACATATACTTCATGAACGGGGAATGAAGAAAATGCTTACACAAGTTTCCAACACTAGCTTAATGTTCAACAAGATCATGGAGGAGATAAGGATGTTGTCAATGGGCTCAACAACAATTCATCTGGGTTTCCTTTTAAAAGGAATTCCATAGTTAAGTGAACAAGTGATAGCATTGGTCAGACCCAAAAGATATAATGATGTATGCTCGAGGGATCAACCACGAGTAAGACAACATTACGAATATCATTGGTACTGATTTGATTTGACGATAGCCCACACTCAAATCAAAGTTTTTATAAGGCAATAGGTCCAATAACTGATCACAGGCACCAATCGATGAAGATATCATCTTTCTTCAGCACACACTACACAAGAATATCCCTTTGGAACGAACTAAGTCAGGCAAGCTTTTATCTTCCAACTCTCCAAGTTGTTGTCTAGCTTAACCAACTAGCTCAGGGGTATCCAACACAGATTCTTGGAGAAAAAGTGGTTCACAAGAAACCAACTTGGTTACAAGCTCAACATCACAGTCAGGAAGCAACCCGGTAACACTTCCAAGAAGATATTTGGAAAGTCACGAACCACCGATATGTTACTAGGCTCGAGAACAATCTTGCTTTTCAGGGCAAGATGATATGATCAAATGAGTGAGGACTTGACAAGATCCTAACTCATCAATCGAAGGGTGCACCGAAATAAGGACTAGGTAGCACGATCAGTCTTAGAAGGATGATTCAAAAACCAACACGCTAAGAATGAAATTATTGTCCTTTAACTACCAAGCAACGAGGTTGCTAGGAGTATTGATTTCACACATCACAATTCATTTGTCGGTATTCCGGTTGCATCAACACAAGGACCGAGGAATGACTAATGATGGTGAGAAGTATCACTACCAAGAGTTCATAGGATGGTGTGCAATTCCTATAACAATCCCGATATAAAAGATGGTAATACTCCAAGGTAGAACAGAGCAAAAGCAAGATTAGCAATTTGATCTGCGGAGTACGACTTCTTTGACCCAATCCTGGATATGGATGAGGTACTGGAGTTTGTTTCTCCTAGTCATTCTGGAATAGAATGGCTTAACGGACCACAAGAGTAATAGGCATCGATAACGAACGCACGCATACTCTTGACTATCAATTGATAGACGAAGGTCAGTAGACAACTAAAGAGGGACAACTCAAAGGAACATATAACTTTCTGAGTTGTGGATGCATAGATTAGTATGTCGAACCAAGTTCAACATAATTCTTCTGGATAACCCATGCAGAAAGGTAGAACTGGCAGAGTCACAATATAGCATCGAGAACCCATCGAGAGCACTCTGATTGTGATCTTTCGATCAGCGAGGAACCTCTGCCATAAGCGGTTCATAGTATTTGGAAGAAGGAAATACCACGAACATCAAGGACTAATGCAAAGGTTACTAATAACCTAAGGAACGAGCAAAACTATCAACATGAAGCAAGTAGGGTGAATCTCGGGTTCAAAACCCAGGAATAGAATACCTACTACTAAGTAGCATCACGGGATGCTTTCGAGAATGATGGCCAGAATCATCACACTGGGAACACAAATCATGGCTAAATTACTAGATGATCCCCTAAGACACCTAGGGTCATAATAATATCTCTAACATATATGTCAAGGTAACAAAGTACCTCAACTCACTGATTAGTGTGGTTAATCTGGCCCAAAGGAACATTGAAACGGGAGGAAGGAATTTGCAAGTGCATCAGATTGTTTAGAAACCTGGGATGACTCGGACAGCATAATGGCTGTAAATGCTCAGAAAAGATTTGAGACATTCACAAAAATGGTGGCATAACCACTCAGAAGCACAATATCAAGGTTTCGAGATCAACAATTAACATACGGAAGTAGTAGAAACTGAACTCAAGCTTAAATCTAACAATCTTGTAAGTCTACGAATTAGTAACACGTGATCCTGATAGAAACAGGAGATAGCCTAGTTCTTAATCCCCGCAGGAAAGATAAGATGACTCAGATCAGAAGACATAAGGTATAAGGAGTAAAAAGAGCCTTACGTTCCATCCCACAATCAATTCCCTTGTATAACTAAAGAATTTCTAGACTCAACTTCGACCAGTTTGGCTTGGTAATCCTACAGGCAGTCAAGCTCTGATACCAACGCTGTCAGGACCCCGACTCAATGCCACATCGATCTAGCATGTAACACCTCATATCACTTTGCGGCCTCACGCACGGTAATTCCACGGGTGTCGCCTTACCTTTGCCCGGGACCGTTTGCGTCTTTTGGCACACGTATATGATAGTGTCGCTAGCATCCATATGATAAGGAGCCCGGGCTGACATGGCTAGTCGTAAACCCAAAGTGGCACAAACTTACAGGGACAGGCATCCATGACCCAGCATCGAACGTGTCGGTCATCAGCGAGTGAATCCAGGCTGTAGCACTGGGCTAGCAGGACTCCGGTGAACCGGGCTGTAGCGGGCTAACAGGACTCCGGTATTCATCGCGTGACATTTCCCCGAAGGGACAGACACAGGAACGAAGAAGGACACATGCCGGCCAGCCTAAGTGTTCCGGAGCAGTAGCAAGCTACCCTGGCTCGGTGGAAACACTAGGAGACATTTCCCGGTAAGAGGGGCTACTAAGGATAAACAACTAGATAGTCAGATCCCACACATACCAAGCATTTCAATAACATACACACAATATGCTCGATATGTGCAAGTACAACATGGCATCACAACATGACTCTACGACACAAGTATTTAATCAATAGGCTCCGAGGAGCGAGATATTACAAATAGGGGGTCTCACGACCCAACATTCAGAGCATACAAATCAAAGCACAAGCGGAAGCTATCATGTTTGAGTACAGACATCTATAAATGAAAAAGGCTGAGAAGCCTGACTATCTATCAGATCCTGCCGAGGGCACAAGATCGTAGCTGAGGTATCAAGCTAAACATCGAAGTCCACGCGGAACTACTAGCGAGACCGAAGTCTCTCTGCAAAAAACATAAAATAGGCAAACGTGAGTACAAATGTACCCAGCAAGACTTACATCAGAACTAACTACATATGCATCATTATCAACAAAGGGGATGGTGGGGTTTAACTGCAGCAAGCCAGCTTTGACTCGGTGGCTATCCTGAACTACGACTGCAAGTAACTCTTTGAGGTGGCGCACACGAGTCCACATATTCACCATAGCAATACACCACTATGGATCCGCTCCCGTTTCCCTACGAGAACGCCATCCATAGCACTCACGCTTATCTTGCGTATTTTAGAGTATCCACTTTCACTTGTCTATGAACTGATATAAGCAACCCAGAAGTCCTTTTCCGTGGACACGGCTATTCGAATAGATGATGTTAACCCTGTAGGGATGTACTTCTTCACACACGCTCTCACCACTTACCGCCGTTTACACGACATGTACTCGGCAACCTTCAAGCGGAAGCCCAACGTGGGTGTCGGCCACGGCCTGCCTAAACACTCAAGTCTCTAGTCCAGGTTTATCGCCTATTCGGGTTTCATCCATGAGGAGATCCGGCCGGAGTTTCGCTCACAGCCCCAAACGATGTGAACAGGGTTCCGTGACACCAAACGGGCGCCCAGTTTACCCGGCCACGTGCCTACCGCATCACAGCCCACCCCTACGGTCAGCGCTGCGCACGGCCTCCAGCATACTACAAACACCAGAAACTACTTGCAACTCCTGGACAGAGGACAAGGGTGATCAAGAAGCCGAGAGGGTCCATTGGTTTCGGGCCCAATGCGTGGTAGTAGCTGAATCATGTATCACAAACACAGAACTCAGTTCCTGAGGACGACTGCAATGAGACAACCCACCATGTACTCCTACATGGCCTCTCACCGCTACCTTTACCAAATCGTGTTCACACGCTTAGCTCACACACTGTAGGACATGTTCACACACCTCTGATTCATCCCGGATGAATCAGACCTGACTCAACTCTAAGCAGTAGCAGGCATGACAAACAAGCATGAATGAGTAGGCACATCAGGGCTCAAACAACTCCTACTCATGCTAGTGGGTTTCATCTAATTACTGTGGAATGACAGGTCATGCAGAGGATAAAGGGGTTCAGCTACCGCAGCAAGTAACAGATGAATCGATGTTGTCCTAATGCAGTAAAAGAGAGCAGGAGCGAGAGAGTGGGATTGTATCGGAATGAACAAGGGGGTTTTGCTTGCCTGGCACTTCTGAAGATAACATTGAGTCTTCATCAGTGTCAACGGTCACAACGTCGGAACATCGTCTACCGGGAGGGAACAGATACCGGCAACAAAGAAGAAAAACAATCAATGCAATGCACAATATGATGCATGCTCATGACATGGCAATATGAATGTGTTTTGAGCTAATGCAACTAGCAACAGATTAAATGAAGTTGGTTTGAATACAAGATTCAAATTCAAACTCCATATGTGATTATTCAAATGCCATTTAATTGATTTGTGCTAAACAGCAGCTATAAATTGTTCTAACATGCATGAAAATGGTACAGATGGATTCCTTGAATTTTTCTGATAATTTTTCATATATATTTTATCTCATTTGGAGTTACGGTTGAATTTCTATGATTTTTAGAAGTTTTTACAATTTTCTGGAATTTCCTGAATAATAATAAATCCAGAAAATACTTATTGCGTCAGCATTGCGTCACTATGACGTCAGCAGGTCAACAGACGCTGCTGCTGGTCAAACCTGACCAGTGGGGTCCACTGGTCAGTGACTGGGGCTGGTTAGTGCCGCTGACGGGTGGGCCCAGTCAACGGCCACGTCAGCACGGTCAAACTGACGCGTGGGGCCACTGCAATTAGGCTAAACTAAACAGAAAAATATACTAATCCTAATTAGGCGCAGGGGCCCACATTGCAGTGGCTCATAGGGTGATTAGCCCCTAACTAAGTGGCCACATCGGCCCGCCGGAGTTTGGCCGGCGGTGACCACAGAGCACGGCGGGGGCACGCCGGACTTGCGCTAGGGGCATCGGATTCACGCGCTGAGGGCACCGGGGCGTAGCCCGGGCTCTCCCGCATCTGATGGGGTAGGTGGGGGCTGCGGGGACGCCGGGGCTCGTCGGAACGGAGCTCGCGGCGGCGCCGAAGTTCGGGTGGTAACGGGTTAGCTGATGCGGCATGCAAACGGGAGGGGGCTTGCGCTAGGAATGCTCTATGGAACGCTGCGAACGCGTTAGGCTCGCCGGGGTGACCAAATGGTCACCGGAGCTACGTCGACGACAAGCTCGGGCGGCGGCGTGCTACGGGCATCTATGAAATGGCGGCTACGGCGAGCGGCAAGCCACGGGGTTAGGGGCAAAACGTACAGGAGCTCACGGTGGTTCGGATGAGGTAGATGACGAGCTCGGGGAGGCGGAGACGACGGCGAATCGGCGGTGAAGATCCTCGGCGGCCAGCGATGGGGAAGACGGCGTGGGCGGCGATGCAGGGTTACCGGAGGGCCGTGGATCGGTGGGGAGGAAGAGGGGGTCGAGGCGGAGCCTTTGAGCGCATCGGCGAGGCTAGGGGGTGGCGGTGGCCGTGAGGGAGCTCGTCGGTGGCGGTGGCTCCATTCGGCGAGTGAGAGAGAGAGGAAGCAGAGGAGGGGGGAAGAGTTCGGGAGAGTGAGGGAGTTCTAGGGGGGTGGCGTGGCACGCATGGAGGCGTCCGGGGTGTCGAGGTGGAGCGGCAAGCAGGAGGTGGCCGGGGCGTGCGCCGGCGTGCGTCGGCCACGCACCTGTGCCTACTGGCGCGAGGAGGAAGGCGACAGGGGGAGAGTGGAGATGGGCTGGGCCGTGCTGGGCCAGGTGGGCTACCAGGTGAGCGCCAGGTAAGATCTTCTGCTCTCTCTCTCTCTTATTTCTATTTAATTATGTTTTCTATTTTCTGTAGTTTGTTTTGATTTGATTTAAAATATCAAATCATTTTATAAAATCCTGGAAACAATTATGGGTGCTTTCTGAATTATTTCAGTGACCCTTAACAATTTCCAACATTTATTTGAACATTTAAATTATTTATAGTATTTAAATGCCCAAGGTCAAATACAATAGGATTTAATTCAAAAATCCAGAATGGCCTAGAAATATGTGCATCATTGATGGCAGGGGTTTTCACCTTTAACAAAAATAATGAACTTTTCTAAAGGGCATTCTGGGTTTATTGAAAATATTTTTATTTTGATCCTAATTGCATTTTATTTAGTGCTAGGGTTTGTCATCCCCATTACAAGTTTCATGAATTTTAAACATGATGCATGAATGCCTTAATGCAACTAATGACAAACAAATTCTAGGGCTGTGACATGTAGTGTGTGTCACGGTACAGGATATTGATGCTGCTACCGCCATCTATTAAGACTCTGGAGAAACGAGCTGCCCGCCTCTCCATTGCAAAGGTAGCATCTAGGACCAGGGCGTATGAACCAGGGGAAGGCATCACTTCCGGGTGATCAGCCCTGCTCCAACTGATGGGCTTCTCAGAGCAATGCATGAATTCTGGAGTATTTGAGGCCATTGCTTGCACTTCTTGCTGTTGCAGCCGTCTGCTGCGTCTATCATCGGCCACGCTGGTGAACACAACATATGCTCCGTGTTCCTCTAGATACTCGTCTTGTATGGCACCGACTGGCTGGGCCGCCGGCTGCTAGGGCTGAGGAGGCGGCAGTCTGGCAGGCGGAGGAGGTAGGAGTCCATCTCCCTTGGCGATTCTGGTGAGCCAATGACACTTCCAAGTGGTGTGTTTAGACGGCTTTGCACCGCTATGGAATTTGCAAGGTGCATCTAGGGTCAGCTCATAAGAGAAGGCGGGCAACCAATTGGGCTTGCCGCCCTTCTGACGCTTGGGCGCTGGCTGCCCCTTCGGCTGCTGGTCCTCGACTGTCGCTACCTGCCGGCTGGTGGAAGCCGGTTGAGTGGCCTTTCGCTTGTTGTCGCTTGAATGTTGTCGCTGACTGGTCTCACCAGCCGGAGTCCAAGGGGCCTGAGGTGCCACCTTGCCTGACGCATCAACTAGGATTTCTGCCTCCATGGAGGAGTCGGCTGAGGCGTGCTTGTCGGCGATGATCAGCAGCTCGTCAAGCGTCGCAGGCTCGTCACAGAGAAGTCGATGCTTGAGGACGGTGCCCTCTCGGCACCCGGCGGTCAAGTACTCGATTGCCTGCACCTTGCGCACGCCTTCGCGGGAGTTGCGCAGCTCGGCCTAGCGCGTGTGATAGTCGCGAGTCGATTCGCTGGGCCCTTGGATGGACAAGGAGAGCTGTCGGGGCTTGGGAGGTCGCTTGTACGTGCTGGTGAAGTTGCGGATGAAGGCCTCGGTGAAATCAACCCAGCTGTTGATGATGCGGGGCTTCAGGCTGTTAAGCCACGTACGGGCTGTGCCTTGAAGCATGAGCAGGACGTACTTCACGGCAACGCGCTTGTTGCCATTCGCTATGCTGACGGCAGTGGAGTAGTCGACCAGCCAGTCCTCCGGCTTCACGGAGCCGGTGTACTTGGGCGTATCTCGCGGGAGGGTGAACCCTTTAGGAAAGGGCTCATCTCGAATTCGTGGGCTGAAACAGGGCGGGACCAGTGCGTCGTCTTCTTCTAGCGCCAGGGATCGGTTGAGGTGATCGATCTGATGGCGGGCGTCGTTCTCTCTGACTCCCTCTCGGCGGCCAAGATGGTCGCTGAGTGTCTGGTGCGTGACAGGTGGCGGAGTGGGATGCCTTGCTCCACGAGGCGGAGGAGGAGGAGGGTCGCCTCGCCGCTCCACCGCTCGAGGGCGGCCGTCTTCATCACGCGCGATGGAAAGGCGAGTCCGGTTACGGCTGGCAGCCGGCTCGTTGCCTCGTCTTCCGTGGGCGCCACCAGTCGGTGTCCGGGATGTCACGCCGTGGTCCTGGCGAAGGGGCGGTTCATTGTTCCGCGGGGCGGGCACTTCAGCACGGCAGCCGGCTTCATGCTGCGTGGCGGCCGCGTCTAGGAGTTGCTGGACTCGCTCCGTCATGTGGCGACGCTCATCGCCCTTATACTTGTCCAGCTCGTCCGTCACCGCCTGGGCGGCCTAGATGTTCTCTATAGGCGTGGCATAGGCGGGGCGCTCTGCCCCGAACATGCTGGCGATGGTCGCGCCTCACTGCCGGATCGAGCCAATGCGGCTAGGCCCCTCAGGAGCCGACGTGCCGCCAATGGCCCGGTCCATCTCGCGCCGATAGGCGTCGCACGCTGGCCAGTCGGCCAGCGCTCTCAAGGAGCTGGACGCGGCATGCCTCCAACATATCAGCGTCTGCGTCTTCTGGGATGGGCGCCGTCAGGTCTCGCAGCGCCGCATCGAGTGGGTCTCAAGCGCCTCCGCCCGAGCGCTCGCCACTGTTGATGACGAGCACCTACGTGACGGTGCTCCCGCCGCTGTGCTCGTGAGGAGGCGGCTCGTCGTAGACCACCACGTTGGTGGGGAACGCGTCAAACGAAGTCGTGTCAGAGTTGACGATCATCAGGTCAGTGGAGCCAACAGACTCCAGGTCCACAATAGACTCGCTGGTGACGTGAATCTGGTCGAGGAGGCTGACGAGACGGCTCTCGGGGCAGCCGGTGCCCGCGTCGGAGGTCGGCTCGTCGGAGAGGTGAACCTCGCCAACAAGGTCGGCGAGGCCGCTCGCCGCACAGGTGATCTCCGTGTCGTGCAGCACGTCGAGGCTGACGCCATCGGGCATGCTGGGCTGGCTTCGCTCGCCAGGAAGGAAAAAGGTTCCCGTCCAGAGCAGGTCTCCGAGAGACGGTGCACCTCTCCCCACGGTGGGCACCAAATATCGGGGGTTGGGTGCGACATATGCCAAGGGATGGCTTATCATGGTGGGAGCGATTAGAACGCCGCCGGTGCCTGGAAGCGAGATGAGGCGTAGACACGAACGCCGGCATACTTTACCCAGGTTCGGGGCTCTCCTAAGAGATAACACCCCTAGTCCTGCTCTGCGGGGTCTCCGCATGATCACTAAGGCACAAGTGATACAATCGTGCTCCTTGAGCTATGTTCTAGAGGTAGGAGGAGGCAAGGCTAGCTCTCTTCCTGCTCTAGGGTTGTGGCTAGTTCTAATGGGGTGACAACCCTTTGCATGGGTGCCCTGGGGGGTTTATATAGGCCTACCCCCCAAGGGTACAATGGTAATATAGCCGGGTGCTGGGCCCGGCTGTCAGTGCCTCCGGCCTCCGGCTTCTCCGCCGACTACTGGGGGCCCGCTGCCTGATGGGCCCCGCCGACTGGTCTGGTATGGAGCCGACAGGCTGCTTCCGCCGCTGGTGGGTCTGGTTGGTGGCTTCTTACTGTAGCCGTGCTGCTAATGACGCGGGCTTGGTAAGCTCAGTGTGGCTATAGTCCCGCCGCCTGGCGGGAGATCACTGTAGCCACACCTGGTCTCATCAGGTTAATGGCGCACTGTCTTCGAGGGAAGAGACGGCCGCCTGGTGGAGGTCGGCCTTCCCCAGGTCCGACTGGTTCGGCGTCCGCCGTCTTCCGAGGTGTCACTGCCCAATAGGGCCCGCAGCCTGCGGGCCGTATCGACAGGTCATCGTGGGGAACAGGGCTCCGCCAGTTCGGAGTGACGTCAGGGGGGAGTGGCAACAGTGCCACATCGTGCGGAGATCTCCGCCTGTACGGGGCACTATGGCCACGCCAAGCCCAAGATTCGGGGGCGAGGGCTTCACTGTAGCCACGCCCTATCTCGTCCTCTTGATGGGGACACAGACTCTGAGGGCGCCAGGTGGCCGCCTGCACGACGCCGTCATCTCTAGAGGCCGGCTGACTGGAGCTGGCCGCTCTTGGTGCCGTCCGCGGGTGGTCGGTCGTCCTTCGGTGGCCGGCCGTTGAGCCAGCCGGCCCCCGGAGGGCGGAGCTTCAGCTTGGGACACTATGGGGCGAAGCCGGTCCAAAGTCTTGACAAGTTCAGGGACTCGGGTGAGGCTACCCGTGGCCCATTACTCCGACAGCCTTCTTGACGTCAGTGACTGAGCGGCGCGCGCCAGGTTGGACCACGTAACACAACTTCCTTTGTAATGGAGGTTGCTAGGTCTGCTCACCGGCCGCGTACGCAACGTGCAGGTGTGCAATGGGCGATGGGCCCAGACCCCTGCGCGCATAGGATTTAGATCGGCGTGCTGACCTCTCTGTTGTGCCTAGGTGGGGCTGCGACGTGTTGATCTTCCGAGGCCGGGCATGACCCAGGAAAGTGTGTCCGACCAAAGGGGATCAAGCGTGTTGGGTTATGTGGTGCACCCCTGCAGGGAAGTTTATCTATTCGAATAGCCCTGTCCCTCGGTAAAAGGACAACCCGGAGTTGTACCTTGACCTTATGACAACTAGAGCCAGATACTTAATAAAACACACCCAGACAAGTTCCAGAGACAACCCGGTGATCGCTTTTCCACACGGCGACAAGGGGAGGATCACCGGGTAGGATTATGCTATGTAATGCTACTTGGAGGACTTCAATCTACTCTCTTCTACATGCTGCAAGACGGTGGCTGCCAGAAGCGTAGTCTTCGATAGGACTAGCTATCCCCCTCTTATTTTGGCATTCTGCAGTTCAGTCCACCGATATTGCCTCCTTACACATATACCCATGCATATGTAGTTTAGATCCTTGCTTGCGAGTACTTTGGATGAGTACTCACGGTTGCTTTGCTCCCTCTTTTCCCCCTTTTCCTCTTCTTCCCAGATACCGCAACCAGACGTGGGAGCCCAGGAGCCAGACGCCACCGTTGACGACGACTCCTACTACACCGAAGGTGCCTACTACTACGTGCAGGCCGCTGACGACGACCAGGAGTAGTTTAGGAGGATCCTAGGCAGGAGGCCTGCGCCTCTTTCGATCTGTATCCCAGTTTGTGCTAGCCTTCTTAAGGCAAACTTGTTTACTTATGTCTGTACTCAGATATTGTTGCCTCCACTGACTCGTCTATGATCGAGCACTTGTATTCGAGCCCTCGAGGCCCCTGTCTTTTATTATGATGCTTGTATGAGTTATTTATGTTTTTAGAGTTGTGTTGTGATATCTTCCCGTGAGTCCCTGATCTTGATCATACACGTTTGTGTGCATGATTATTGTACGATTGAATCGGGGGCGTCACAAGTTGGTATCAGAGCCGACTGCCTGTAGGAATCCCCCTTCCAAACTCCTTGGTCAAAGTCGAGTCTAGTCACTATGAAACTTTTACTAACATGGTTGTGTGGCTTACGGGCCCACGTCGCCATTGGGTGGTATTAGGATCTTTTATTCTTCCTCCTATTACTAACTCTGACATTAGGGTCTCTGGGATTCTGATCTCTCTTCTATTCGGGTTTAAATGAAATTACTAACTCTGACATTAGGGTATCGTGATCACATCCGCCCGGAGAGCCCCTTGTTACAGATGATCGCCTGCTGCACTAAAGGATTCCGAAGATACTCTCCGATGTTCTCTCGAGACTTTGTGTCCGTTGCTTTTGCAATTCCCTACCAACGAAATATCCTATGGATAAATACTTACACTTGTCGTTCTTACTTTTATTCCCAGTTGATCTTGTTATTACAAGATACCCCAAAATTCTCTCTATTGTTCTGAGAATACTTTGTGCCTACTGCTTTGCAGTTCTTTGCCACATGAATACCCCTACGGATAATTCCTCGCACTTACCAAGTATCCGCTCATCCCCAGTTGTTCAAGTGTTTCACAAAAGTCTTCAAAATACTATTCGATCATCCAAAAATCCTTAGCAGCTTTATTGCTCTGCAAATACTTGTCTGCTTGCATTATGGATATTTCCCATATGTCTGGCAATATTCATTAGTCTCCTTTGACACCATCATTTTGATCCTATTGATTCAGTATTAGTGCGAATGCACGCAATCATCGGTTGATCCTTTTAAATTATCTTTTCGGCTCAGATGTCATTTATAACATGAGCTAGTTATCGACCAATCAAATTGCCATCGATTATACCCCTAGGTCTATTCAACTTATCCATTCTTAATCAGATTGCTGGCTTCTAATCCCTTGATTTGGAAATGATAATTCCTTTGCATTTGAGCTTTGGATTAGTCAGTTGTTTCTATAATCCGATGGCCTTTTGTTCCTTCTTCCTCTCATAGAGTACCGATACTCGCACCAGCTCCTTTGTAGACCACAAGACCCGTTGTTGGATTATTATTCGAAAGTGTCCTTCATATTCAATAACCTTGTGAGCATTTAAATGGGTATATAATGCCTTTGGTAATTTGTATCCTCTGCTTTGATGACCATACTCTACTTTTGAGCTTGTATTAATTACTCTGAAGTTTGTGGTATATATTCCTAAGATGCCCCGATGGGTTGAACCAATGCCTTCCCTAATCTGTGCGAACCCGAAAGATTTCACAGGTCATACTTATCTGGTATTGCACCAGGTAAAACTTTGCCATTTTCGAAATACGAGAGGTGAATGGAAGGTTATGCATTGAGGAAGTGGGAGTCGACCTTGAACCTTTGTGTTCATGCCCATGGACACGATGTAGATCCTATTGAAGCTTCTTTTAATAATAACTATTTCCTTGATATAATATCCATTGGTATCGGTGAATTGATCCTTTGCAATTGTGGTTCCGACCATATGTTCTTCTTTGATTTCATTTCTCGGGCAAGTGAAAACACTTGTCTTCTGCAGATCAATACATCTCCGCACCCCTATGTCGACCCTCCTTCGTGTAATACCCTCCAGTATCTCGAGAGTATCAAAGAACTGTGTTGCTTCCTATGAGTCTTCATCTAGTATTGCTTCTCACCGATTTCAGATTTCCCCCGGGTTGTGAGTTATTTCACTCGAGAACACCGATAAGTGAATCGACTCCACACTCCAATTCAATAACTCTAAGTAGTTTTCGTTGCTTATGAATTTAATAATCCTTCCGTTCATTCCTAGCCTGATTGGCTATATCCTTATCGTGCAACTTTTTAAGTGTGCTACCTGGTCCTTATTCCTAGAGCACCACTTTCGATGATGAGCTAAGCTTACGTTGATTTTCCTCATCATATCATTTCGCCTTGAACAACAAGCTTGATTTCGAGTTTGTGTCGTACTCGTGGTTCCAATAACCTTTCGCTTCATCATTCCTTTGACTTGATGTCATCGCTGATCGATTACACCTTCGTGAAATCTCTTGACAATTGTGTCGTGATCATCATCAACATTTGAGCTCTTCCAGGATAATGATTGAATTCATGAAGAGAAATACAATCCTTACCCTCGATGATTTGTGTTATCATCGACCACTTTATTGCCTTTCGTTCAACACAAACTTGTTAGTGTTTCGTGTTATACCTTGATATCCATGCTATCCAGCAATTGTTCTTCTTTACCTTGGAGTATTACCATCTTTTGTGTCAATAACGTCATGAGAATTTTACCACCTCTTATGCATTCTTGGTACAAGTGATACTTCCTGCCATCTCCGTTCATTCCTTGGTCCCCATGTTGTTTCTAACTGGAATATCGACAAATGCACTATGATGTGTAAAATTCAAAACTTCTAGCAACCCTATTCCTTGTAAGTTAATGAATGATAGTTTCATTCTTTGTGTATTGGTTATCTAATCACCATCCTAAACATTGATCATGCTACCTAAGCCCATATTTTGGGTGCACCTTTCAATCAGTGCTTAATTGTGTATGCATTCCTCGAGCATACACCATTATATCATTTGATCTGACAAATTTTATCTCCTTGTTCACATAATTGTGGAAATCCATCTTTTAGTTAAACTCGAGGAATTGTCGCTGAGTCCATCAGCCACCCCCCCCCCCCCCGCTCATCATTTCATTGGTTTAATGATGAACTCTTGTTTTGGAACTCGCTTCCATAGTTGAATTCCCAAGAACCTTACAATGTCATCTCAACAATTTGTGTAGCACCTTTGTTCTCAGGCACCCTAAGTCTGAGGTATCCCAACACCAATCAGATCTGAATCTCGGTCAGATATGATGGTTGGAACATATTCCCAAGAGTTATAACAAGGTGATGTCATGCCTAGCACACCTGCCTGGAGGAACTATTGTTATAGTTTCCTTTTTAGCAAAGTTAACCATTCTTCCATGAGGAAATTGTAAGACTTATTCTATAAGTTGTTCCTGATGGATCCTTTGTGTATCCAAAGTCCGATCTTTGCTTGAAGACCATGCCAATGCTATCTCTAAGCATGTTTATGGTACTCCAAATTTCAGCAAGAACATTTGAAGCCCAATGCTAAATGTTTCTTGTTGAAATTACACAAACACTGTTGTATGGGTAATGTCATGAAATTTCTCTCCTCTTATCTAAAGGGTTTTCTACTTTATATCATGTATTGGATATCATCCTCTGCTTGACTTTGGGAAGGATATACCCCTGATATATGTGTTTAAACACATTTTCCTTTTCATTGTTTTGTTCAACCTTTCTTATAATCTACTTAACTGAGCAGTGGTAATTCCCTGCTTAGGTAAGCACCTCGTGGTACAACTCTGCCGGTAAGACCCTATTACTATAATTGATGACATTTCGGTAGCCACCGATGGACGAGAACTTTGCCTAATGGTCCGCCTCGTTCAACGAGCAGGAAAATGGTTCTCTTCGTCCCTCTCCCTTGGTATCGACGTTGTTGCAAACATAGCTGATAGGCTACCCTCTAACATGTCTTGCTATCATGACCGTGCAAGATATCAATGCTTTTCCTACTTTTAACCACATGGTGGGCCCATAACCCACAGTTCCACAGGATCGAAACTTGACTCTCCTGTACACCCCTGGTTTCCAAATTTATTCCTCACGCTTGACTTCTTATGTAACTCACGAGCCACCTGCCAAGTGTTCTATTCGGGTATCAGACGCAATACTTATTCTCGTTGCTCTGAACCCATTTCACCTTCTGATTAGGCATCGAACGATTGCCTATCCGTTTGAAACTTCTCATGGTACCTTCTTACTTTGCTCTCGACATCTTCTTAAGTTACAATTTGAGAGATACTTATGCTTCTTCCCCTGAGTTAACCGTCTGATGCTCGATCTTGTTAGAATCCGTCCTTATAGGGTTTTCCCTTCTCACCTTTTCGTAAGTACGGTGAAAATCTTGAAGGAAGGACGACAACTTCATCATGATGACCTGAAGCAGAGGACTGAATACATCAATGTAATGGATCGACCTCTTCGACAAGAGCAACTATGACCAAGAAGAATCATTAGAATTTCGTAACCAGATCCCTTCCCCCTTATAACCACTCATAAATCTCGGGACGAGATTTCTTGTAGTGGAGGAGAATTGTGATGCCCGGATAATCAAGCTACAGTAATTCTCGGCTAGTGATGCCACGTCACTTTGATTACTGTTGCTAATCTCATGTTAGTTCGAAACCAATTCAAATTCAAATTCAAAATCAGGCAAACAATAAAACTTTTCAAATATTAAAACTAGAATGTTCTTAATGTGACAAATAAATCGTGGATAATATTGTTGGAGAAACAACATCTTTATAAAAAAATACCCTAAAGTGATTAAAGCAGCAGCAAAAACAGTTAATTATACCCCTATTATATTTTATAAAATACTAAACAATTTTAGCTAGGTGCCAAAGTTATTGTGGCAGTGGTATAATTAATGTTACTATGATAGGTGCTAATTGAATATTTTACAAAACTAAAACAATTTCGGAAATAAAATTAAAACAAAAACGAAAAATAAGAAAAAGGAAAAGACTAAATAATTAAAAAAAAAAGAAAATCTCCCCCCACTGGGCCAACCGGCCCAGCTGGCCACCAAGCCGACTAGGTCGGCCCACCCCACTCCCCTATATGGCCTACCTGAGCCTCTCCCGAAACCCTACCCCCTCACACACCCCCTCGGTCTCCCCTCCCCCGATCCAGATTGGATCGGGGCACGACCCGCCGATGCCTGCCGCTCGACCCCGTCGCCGGACTCCCCCATCCCCGACGCTGCCGGATCAACCGTCGCCGCCGACCAGGACCACCTCGCCGGCCTACCTCCTCCTCCCCGCCGGTCTGCCTCCTTCGACGCCGTCGTCCCCATCGACCACCCCGACCCCCGCTGCCCTTTTCCCTACCGTCCCCGTGAGCACGCGCCCCTCCCTCCTCTCTCTGCCGTGCCACGCGCCCGCTCCATCGTGGCCGCGCCCTCTCTCCCGGCCTCAGATCCTCTTCCTTCCCTGTTCAGTCACCGCGGCCACTACCGCCGCCCGCGCGCCCGACGTCGTGCTCCCCGCGCCCGTCCGACCTCACCACCACCGCCGCCCCGCGCCGGCGCGCCACCGCCCTGCTGCTCCCTGCCGCAGCCACCTCCGCCGCCGTGGCCATTCCCCCTCCGCCGCCTCCCCTAACTCTGGCTACCGGGGCCGGCGTGCGTCGTGCATGCTCAGTGCCCCACGGGCATGCATCCGTTTGGGCGCCCGCAGCACCGCCCGTTAGCACTGTGCCCGATAAGGCCGGATGGCCCTATGACAAGTGGGGCCTCAAGCCCCCAGAACTTTTTTTAAAAAAGATATAGATTAGAAATATTTTAATAATAATAAAAATATAATTTAATTAATTAATTAATTAGTTAGTTAACCAAATTAATTAACTTAATTAATTGTGATTAATTAACCTAATCATTTAGCTAATCTAATTAATTCTGATTAGTTAGTCTTAGTCAAGGACAGCTAGGACCCACACGTCAGTTTGACCCAGTAAACGCCATGTTGACTGCTGACGTCATGTTGACGTCAGCATACACTATTCTAGATAATGTTGAATTAAAATAATTAAATAAATTCTAAAAATGATTAAATCTTTTAAAATTAATCTAAAATAAACCGTAGCTTGGATGGAAAAACTTTGTACATGAAAGTTGCTCAGAACAACGAGACGAAACCAAATACACAGCCCGTTTGTCCGCCACACATCCCTAGCATAGCAAACTCTCAACTTTCCCCCTCCGGTTCATCTGTCCGAAAATGCGAAACACCGGGAATACTTTCCCGGATGTTTCCCCCCTTCACCGGTATCACCTACTACCGTGTTAGGGAACACATTGCACCATTGTTTGCTTTGTCATGCATCGTCATGCATATGTTTGCATTATATTTATTGTTTCTTCCCCCTCTTCTTATCCGGTAGACCCCGAGACCGGCGTTGATGCATTTGACTACGACTACATCACCGACGAACCTTCTTCTTGTGCAACAGAGCTTCCAGGCAAGCCCCCCCCCCTTGATCACCAGATATCGCCTATTTTTCTCTATACTACTTGCATTAGAGTAGTGTAGCATGTTACTGCTTTCTGTTTATCCTATCCTAATGCATAGCCTGTCCTTACTACTACTGTTGATACCTTTACCTGCAATCCGAAATGCTTAGTATAGGATGCTAGTATTCCATCTGTGGCCCTACATTCTTGTCCGTCTGCCATGCTATACTACTGGGCCGTGATCGCGGGTACATATACTATATACTTTTGCATACTTATGTTACTGTTCGGAGATGGGGGCTGAAGGGGCAGGTGGTTCCATCCAGGTAGTGATGGGCTTGGGTTCCCGACAGCCCCCTGATGGTTACTTTGTGGCGGAGCGACAAGGTAGGTTGAGACCACCTAGGCAAAGGTGGGCCTGGCCTTGGTGGGCGTTTGCGGTTACTTCATAATAACACGCTTAACGAGATCTTTGTATTTGATCTGAGTCTGGCAAATGGCCTATACGCACTAACCAACTACGCGGGAACAGTTATGGGCACTCGACGTTGTGGTATCAGCCGAAGCCTTCTTGACGTCAGCGACTGAGCGGCGCGCGCCGGGTTGGACCGCGTAACACAACTTCCTTTGTAATGGAGGTTGCTAGGTCTGCTCACCAGTCGCGTACGCAACGTGCAGGTGTGCAATGGGCGATGGGCCCAGACCCCTGCGCACATAGGATTTAGACCGGCATGTTGACCTCTCTGTTGTGCCTAGGTGGGGCTGCGACGTGTTGATCTTCCAAGGCCGGGCATGACCCAGGAAAGTGTGTCCGGCCAAAGGGGATCGAGCATGCTGGGTTATGTGGTGCACCCCTGCAGGGAAGTTTATCTATTCGAATAGTCGTGTCCCTCGGTAAAAGGATGACCCGGAGTTGTACCTTGACCTTATGACAACTAGAACTGGATAATTAATAAGACACACCTAGACAAGTTCCAGGGACAACCCGGTGATTGCTTTTCCATAGGGCGACGAGGGGAGGATCACCGGGTAGGATTATGCTATGTGATGCTACTTGGAGGTCTTCAATCTACTCTCTTCTACATGCTGCAAGATGGAGGCTGCCAGAAGCGTAGTCTTTGATAGGACTAGCTATCCCCCTCTTATTCTGGCATTCTGTAGTTCAGTCCATCGTTATTGCCTCTTTACACATATACCCATGCATATGTAGTGTAGATTCGTGATTGCGAGTACTTTGGATGAGTACTCACGGTTGCTTTGCTCCCTCTTTTCCCCCTTTTCCTCTTCTTCCTGGATGCCGCAACTAGACGTGGGAGCCCAGGAGCCAGACGCCACCGTTGACGATGACTCCTACACCGGAGGTGCCTACTACTACGTGCAGGCCACTTACGACGACCAGGAGTAGTTTAGGAGGATCCCAAATAGGAGGCCTGCGCCTCTTTCGATCTGTATCCCAATTTGTGCTAGCCTTCTTCAGGCAAACTTGTTTACTTATCTCTGCACTCAGATATTGTTGCTTCCGCTGAATCGTCTATGATCGAGCACTTGTATTCGAGCCCTCGAGGCCCCTGGATTTTATTATGATGCTTATATGAGTTATTTATGTTTTTAGAGTTGTGTTGTGATATCTTCCCATGAGTCCCGATCTTGATCGTACACGTTTGCGTGCATGATTAGTGTATGATTGAATCTGGGGTGTCACACTATTCTTTCCTTACAATACAAGTCATGTACATGCGGTGGTTTATCTCTATGGGCCTTAAGTCGCCTTTGGGCTTTGGGCCCATAACTGAACCGCCATCTTCAGGCTTTGTCTTGGGCTTCAAGAGTCTTCACAGGTATAACCCGGCCCCTCCTGGGCGGGTCATACCTAATAGTTATATCCCCAACATTAGGCCCCAGATTGATTTGAACTGGTTCATGTCAATGTTCAACACTTGGGAAATATCTTCTACTTCTTTGCTTGCATAAAGTTTTTGTAACCCGCCATGACGTCATCCTTTGGATTTGTGGTAACCCGCCACGATGTCATCTGACATTAATGCATGTTTTACAAATTTATATCATTTTTGGGACTAACCTACTAACCGGAGGCCCAGCCCGTATTGCTGTTTTTGGGACTAACCTACTAACGGAGTCCAAACGGAATGAAACCTTCGGGAGCGATCTTTTTGGAACAAACGTGATCCAGTGGACTTGGAGTGCAAGTCAAGAAAGAAATGAGGCGGCCACGAGGGTGGAGGGCGCCCCCCTACTAGCGTGCCCCCTGTCTCGTGGGCCCCTCAACCGTCCACCAACCTACTTCTTCCTCTTATATATACCTATCTAACCCGAAAACATCAGAGAGACCACGAAAAACTATTTCCACCGCCGTAATGTTCTGTATCCGCGAGATCCCATCTTGGAGCCTTCGCCGGTGCTCCGCCGAAGGGGGAGTCGATCATGGAGGGCCTCTACATCATCTCCAAGGCCTCTCCGATGAGTTGTGAGTAGTTTACCACAGACCTTTGGGTCCATAGTTATTAGCTAGATGGCTTATTCTCTCTCTTTGAATCTCAATAAAAAGTTCTCCTCGATCTTCTTGGAGATCTATTCGACGTAACTCTTTTTGCGATGTGTTTGTCGAGATCCGATGAATTGTGGGTTTATGATCAAGTTTATCTATGAGAAATATTTGAATCTCCTCTAAATTCTTTTATGTGTGATTAAGTTATCTTTGCATGTCTCTTCAAATTATCAGTTTGATTTGGCCTACTAGATTGATCTTTCTTGCAATGGGAGAAATGCTTAGTTTTGGGTTCAATCTTGCGGTGTCCTTTCCCAGTGACAGCAGGGGCAGCAAGGCACGTATTGTATTGTTGCCATCGAGGATAAAAAGATGGGGTTTATATCATATTGCATGAGTTTATCCCTCTAAATCATGTCATCTTTTTTAATGCATTACTCTGTTCTTTATGAACTTAATACTCTAGATGCATGCTGGATAGCGGTCGATGTGTGGAGTAATAGTAGTAGATGCAAGCAGGAGTCGGTCTACTTGTCACGGACGTGATGCCTATATACATGATCATGCCTAGATAATCTCATAATTATTCGCTTTTCTATCAATTGCTCGACAGTAATTCATTCACCCACCGTAATACTTATGCTATCTTGAGAGGAGCCACTAGTGAAACCTATGGCCCCCGGGTCTATCTTTATCATATAAGCTTTCAATCTACTTTTATTTGCATCTTTACTTTTCCTATCTATATTATAAAATACCAAAAATATATTTATCTTATCATATTATCTCTAACAGATCTCACTTTCGCAAGTGGCCTTGAAGGGATTGACAACCCCTTTATTGCGTTGGTTGCGAGTTCGTGTTTGTTTGTGTAGGTGCGTGGGACTTTTGAGGAGCCTCCTATTGGATTGATACCTTGGTTCTCAAAAACTGAGGGAAATACTTACGCTACTATTGCTGCATCACCCTTTCCTCTTCAAGGAAAACCAACGCAAGCTCAAGACGTAGCAAGAAGGATTTCTGGCGTCGTTGCCGGGGAGGTCTTCGCTCAAGTCAAGACATACCAAGTGCCCATCACAAACTCATCTCCCTCGCATTTACATTATTTGCCATTTGCCTCTCATTTTCCTCTCCCCACTTCACCCTTGCCGTCTAATTTGCCCTCTCTTTCCCAATCTCCTCTCTCTTTTGCTTGCCTTTTTGTTTGCTTGTGTGTTGGATTGCTTGTTGCTATGGTGCAAGACAATACCAAATTGTGTGACTTTTCCAATACCAATAATAATGACTTCCTTAGTACTCCGATTGCTCCTCTTAATGATGTTGAGTCTTGTGAAATCAATGCTGCTTTGCTGAATCTTGTTATGAAAGATCAATTCTCCGGCCTTCCTAGTGAAGATGCCGCTACCCATCTAAACAACTTTGTTGATTTGTGTGAGATGCAAAAGAAGAAATATATGGATAATGATATTGTTAAATTGAAGTTATTTCTGTTTTCACTTAGAGATCGTGCTAAAGATTAGTTTTCGTCTTTGCCTAAGAATAGTATTGATTCATGGAATAAGTGCAAAGATGCTTTTATCTCTAAGTATTTTCCTCCCGCTAAGATCATTTCTCTTAGGAACGATATTATGAATTTTAGACAAATTGATCATGTGCATGTTGCCCAATCTTGGGAAAGAATGAAATTAATGATTCGCAATTGCCCTACTCATGGTTTGAATTTATGGATGATCATATAAAAAATTTATGCCGGCTTGAATTTTGCTTCTAGAAATCTTTTAGTTTCGGCCGTGGGAGGCACTTTTATGGAAATAACCCTAGGAGAAGCTACTAAACTCCTTGATAATATTATGGCTAATTATTCTCAATGGCACACTAAAAGATCTACTAGTAAAAAAGTGCATGCTATAGAAGAAATTAATGTTTTGAGTGGAAAGATGGATGAACTTATGAAATTGTTTTCTACTAAGAGTGCTCCTATTGATCCCAATGATATGCCTTTGTCTACTTTGATTGAGAATAATAATGAATCTATGGATGTGAATTTTGTTGGTAGGAATAATTTTGGCAACAATGCTTATAGAGGAAACTTTAATCCTAGACCGTTCCCTAGTAATTCCTCTAATAATTATGGAAATTCCTACAATAATTCTTATGGTAATTATAATAAAATGCCCTCTGATTTTGAGAATAGTGTGAAAGAATTTATGATCTCTCAAAATAATTTTAATGCCTTGCTTGAAGAAAAATTGCTTAAAGTTGATGATTTGGCTAGGAACATTGATAGACTTTCGCTTGATGTTGGTTCTTTGAAACTTAGACCTACTCCTCCTAAGCATGATATCAATGAGTCTCTCAAAGCTATGAGAATTTCCATTGATGAGTGCAAAGAAAGAACCGCTAGATTGCGTGCTAAGAAAGATTGTTTTGTAAAGGCGTGTTCTTCTAGTTTCCATGAAAATAATGATGAAGATCTAAAAGTTATTGATGTGTCTCCTATTATATCCTTGTTTTGCAATATGAATCTTAATAATGATGGGACTGGAGACGAGTCAACTTTAGTTAAAAGCATCCCAATGATTCGGAGTTCTTAGATCTTGATGCTAAATTTGGTAAAAGTCGGATTGGAGAGGTTAAGACTTTAAATAGCATTGAACCCACTATCTTGGATTTCAAGGAATTTAATTATGATAATTGTTCTTTAGAAGATTGTATTTCCTTGTTGCAATCCATTGTGAATTCTCCTCACGCTTATAGTCAAAATAAAGCTTTTACCAAACGTATAGTTGATGCCTTGATGCAATCTTATGATGAAAAACTTAATTTGGAAGTTTCTATACCTAGAAAACTTTATGATGAGTGGGAACCTACTATAAATATTAAAATTAAAGATCACGAGTGTTATGCTTTGTGTGATTTGGGTGCTAGTGTTTCCATGATTCCGAAAACTTTATGTGATATTCTAGGTTTCCATGATCTTGATGATTGCTCTTTAAATTTGCACCTTGCGTATTCCACCATTAAAAAGCCAATGGGAAGGATCAATGATGTTCTCATTATTACAAATAGGAATTTGGTGCCCATAGATTTTATCGTTCTTGATATAGATTGCAATCTTTCTTGTCCTATTATTCTTGGTAGACCTTTCCTTAGAACGATTGGTGCAATTATTGATATGAAGGAAGGGAATATTAGATTCCAATTTCCATTAAGGAAAGGCATGGAGCACTTTCCAAGAAAGAAAGTCAAATTACCTTATGAATCTATCGTGCGAGCCACTTATGAATTGAGTGCCAAAGATGGCACTACCTAGATCTATCCTCACTTTTATGCCTAGCTAGGGGCGTTAAACGATAGCGCTAGTTGGGAGGCAACCCAATTTTATCTTTGTTTTTTGTTTTTGCTTCTGTTTAGTAATAAATTTTGCATCTACTTTCTGTTTATATGTGTTCCTATGTTTTAATTAGTGTTTGTGCCAAGTAGAACCTATAGGATAACCTATGGTGATAGTTAATTTGATTCTGCTGAAAAACAGAAACTTTGCACGCACGAAAATAATTTTAGTAATTCACAGAAACGTGCTTTTGCGTTGATTATTTTTTCTGTAGATCAATAGACAAATTTCCCAGGACTTCCTATTTTGGTAGGACTTTTAAAGTTCCAAAAGTATTCGATAGTTACAGATTGCTAAATACTGTTCTGTTTTTGACAGATTCTATTTTTTGTGTGTTGTTTGCTAATTTTGATGCATCTATGGCTAGTATGTAAGGGTATGAATCATAGAGAAGTTGGAATACAGTAGGTTTAACACCAATATAAATAAAGAATGAGTTCATTACAGTACCTTATGTGGTGGTTTTTCTTTCTTCCACTAACGGAGCTTATGAGATTTCCTGTTGAGTTTTGTGTTGTGAAGTTTTCAAGTTTTCGGTAAGGATTTGCTGGAATATGAAATAAGGACTGGCAAAAGCCTAAGCTTGGGGATGCCCATGGCACCCCAAGATATTCAAGGATAACCAAAAGCCTAAGCTTGGGGATGCCCCGGAAGGCATCCCCTCTTTCGTCTTCGTCTATCGGTAACTTTACTTGGAGCTATATTTTTATTCGCCACATGATATGTGTTTTGCTTGGAGCGTCTTGTATGATATTAGTCTTTGATTTTTAGTTTACCACAATCATCCTTTATGTACACACCTTTTGGGACAAACCCACTTGATTGGAATTTATTAGAATACTCTATGTGCTTCACTTATATCTTTTGAGCTAGATAGTTTTTGCTCTAGTGCTTCACTTAAATCTTTTAGAGCACGGCGGTGGCTTAATTTTGAAGAAATTGTTGATCTCTCATGCTTCACTTATATTATTTTGAGAGTCTCTTAGAACAACATGGTATTTTCTATGGTTATAAAATTGGTCCTAGAATGATGGGCATCCAAGTTGGGTATAATAAAAACTATCATAGAAAGTGAGTTGGATGCTCTGATCAATTTGATACTTGATAATAGTTTTGAGATATAGAGGCGGTAATATTAGAGTCATGCTAGTTGGGTGATTATGAATTTAAAGAATACTTGTGTTGAAGTTTGTGATTCCCGTAGCATGCACGTATGGTGAACCGCTTTGTGATGAGTTGGAGCACAATTTTATTTATTGATTGTTTTCCATATGAGTGGCGGTCGGGGACGAGCGATGGTCTTCTCCTACCAATCTATCCCCATAGGAGCATGCGCGTAGTACTTTGTTTTCAATAACTTGTATATTTTTGCAATAAATATATGAGTTCTTTATGACTAATGTTGAGTCCATGGATTATACACACTCTCACCCTTCCACCATTGCTAGCCTCTCTTGTGCCGCGCAACTTTCATCGGTACCATACACCCACCATATACCTTCCTCAAAATAGCCACCATACCTACCTATTATGGCATTTCCACAGCCATTCCGAGATATATTGCCATGCAACTTTCCACCGTTCCGTTTATATGACACGCATCATCATTATCATATTGCTCTTTGCATGATCATGTAGTTGACATCGTATTTGTGGAAAGGCCACCTTCATAATTTTCATACATGTCACTCTTGATTCATTGCATATCCCGGTACACCGCCAGAGGCATTCATATAGAGTCATATCTTGTTCTACGTATTGAGTTGTAATCTTGAGTTGTAAGTAAATAAAAGTGTGATGATCTTCATTATTAGAGCATTGTCCCAGTGAGGAAAGGATGATGAAGACTATGATTCCCCCACAAGTCGGGATGAGACTTCGGACTTTACAAAAAAAAGAGGCCAAAGAGCCCACCAAATAAAAAAAGGCCAAATAAAAAAAAGAGAAAGGCCAAATAAAAAATGAGAGAAAAAGAGAAAAGGGACAATGCTACTATCCTTTTTACCACACTTGTGCTTCAAAGTAGCACCATGATCTTCATGATAGAGAGTCTCCTATGTTGTCACTTTCATATACTATTGGGAATTTTTCATTATAGAACTTGCTTTTATATTCCAATGATGGGCTTCCTCAAAGTGCCCTAGGTCTTCGTGAGCAAGCAAGTTGGATGCACACCCACTTAGTTTCTTTTGTTGAGCTTTCATACATTTATAGCTCTAGTGCATCCGTTGCATGGCAATCCCTACTCACTCACATTGATATCTATTAATGGGCATCTCCATAGCCCGTTCATACGCCTAGTTGATGTGAGACTATCTTCTCCTTTTTATCTTCTCCACAACGACCATTCTATTCCACATATAGTGCTATGTCCATGGCTCACTCTCATGTATTGCGTGAAAGTTGAAAAAGTTTGAGATTACTAAAGTATGAAACAATTGCTTGGCTTGTCATCGGGGTTGTGCATGATTAAATACTTTGTGTGATGAAGATAGAGCAACAGCCAGACTATATGATTTTGTACGGATAACTTTCTTTAGCCATGTTATTTTGAGAAGACATGATTGCTTTGATTAGTATGCTTGAAGTATTACTATTTCTTATGTCAATATGAAATTTCATTTTGAATCATTTGGATCTGAACATTCATGCCACAATAAAGAAAATTACATTGAGAATTATGCTAGGTAGCATTCCACATCAAAAATTCTGTTTTTATCATTTACCTACTCGAGGACGAGCAGGAATTAAGCTTGGGGATGCTTGATACGTCTCCAGCGTATCTATAATTTTTTATTGTTTCATGCTATTATATTACCCATTTTGGATGTTTATGGGCTTTACTTTACACGTTTATATCATTTTTGGGACTAACCTACTAACCGGAGGCCCAGCCCGTATTGCTGTTTTTTTATATATTTCAGTGTTTCGAAGAAAAGGAATATCAAACGGAGTCTAAATGGAATGAAACCTTCGGGAGCGATCTGTTTGGAACAAACGTGATCCAAAGAACTTGGAGTGGAAGTCAAGAAACAAACAAGGCGGCCACGAGGGTGGAGGGCGCGCCCCCCTACTAGGCGCGCCCCCCTTTCTCGTGGGCCCCTCGAACGTCCATCAACCTACTTCTTCCTCCTATATATACCCATGTACCCCAAAAACATCAGAGAGATCACAAAAAACTATTTCCACCGCCGTAACCTTCTGTATCCGCGAGATCCCATCTTGGAGCCTTCGTCGGCGCTCCGCCTGAGGGGGAATCGATCACGGAGGGCCTCTACATCATCTCCAAGGCCTCTCCGATGAGTTGTGAGTAGTTTACAACACACCTTCGGGTCCATAGTTATTAGCTAGATGGCTTCTTCTCTCTCTTTGAATCTCAATACAAAGTTCTCCTCGATCTTCTTGGAGATCTATTCGATGTGACTCTTTTTGCGGTGTGTTTGTCGAGATCCAATGAATTGTGGGTTTATGATCAAGTTTATCTATGAGAAATATTTGACTCTCCTCTGAATTATTTTATGTGTGATTAAGTTATCTTTGCATTTCTCTTCGAATTATCAGTTTGCTGGCCTACTAGATTGATCTTTCTTGTAATGGGAAAAGTGCTTAGCTTTGGGTTCAATCTTGCGGTGTCCTTTCCCAGTGACAGCAGGGGCAGCAGGGCACGTATTGTATTGTTGCCATCGAGGATAAAAAGATGGGGTTTATATCATATTGCATGAGTTTATCCCTCTACATCATGTCATCTTTCTTAATGCGTTACTCTGTTCTTTATGAACTTAATACTCTAGATGCATGCTGGATAGAGGTCGATGTGTGGAGTAATAGTAGTAGATGCAGGCAGGAGTCGGTCTACTTGTCACGGACGTGATGCCTATATACATGATCATGCCTAGATAATCTCATAATTATTCGCTTTTCTATCAATTGCTCGACAGTAATTCGTTCACCCACCGTAATACTTATGCTATCTTGAGAGAAGCCACTAGTGAAACCTATGGGCCCTAGGTCTATCTCTTATCATATAAGCTTTCAATCTACTTTTATTTGCATCTTTACTTTTCCTATCTATATTATTAAATACCAAAAATATATTTATCTTATCATATTATCTCTATCAGATCTCACTTTCGCAAGTGGCCCTGAAGGGATTGACAACCCCTTTATTGCGTTGGTTGCGAGTTCTTGTTTGTTTGTGTAGGTGCGTGGGACTTATGAGGAGCCTCCTATTGGATTGATACCTTGGTTCTCAAAAACTGAGGGAAATACTTACGCTACTATTGCTGCATCACCCTTTCCTCTTCAAGGAAAACCAACGCAAGCTCAAGACGTAGCAAGAAGGATTTCTGGCGCCGTTGCCGGGGAGGTCTTCGCTCAAGTCAAGACATACCAAGTACCCATCACAAACTCATCTTCCTCACATTTACATTATTTGCCATTTGCCTCTCATTTTCCTCTCCCCCACTTCACCCTTGCCGTTTTATTCGCCCTCTATTTCCCAATCTCCTCTCTCTTTTGCTTGCCTTTTTGTTTGCTTGTGTGTTGGATTGCTTGTCCTATGGCGCAAGACAATACCAAATTGTGTGACTTTTCCAATACCAATAATAATGATTTCCTTAGTACTCCGATTGCTCCTCTTAATGATGTTGAGTCTTGTGAAATCAATGCTGCTTTGCTGAATCTTGTTATGAAAGATCAATTCTCCGGCCTTCCTAGTGAAGATGCCGCTACCCATCTAAACAACTTTGTTGATTTGTGTGAGATGCAAAAGAAGAAAGATATGGATAATGATATTGTTAAATTGAAGTTATATAAGCTTTCAATCTACTTTTATTTGCATCTTTACTTTTCCTATCTATATTATAAAATACCAAAAAAATATTTATCTTATCATATTATCTTTATCAGATCTCACTTTCACAAGTGGCCTTGAAGGAATTGACAACACCTTTATTGCGTTGGTTGCGAGTTCTTGTTTGTTTGTGTAGGTGCGTGGGACTTTTGAGGAGCCTCCTACTGGATTGATACCTTGGTTCTCAAAAACTAAGGGCAATACTTACGCTACTATTGCTGCATCACCCTTTTCTCTTCAAGCAAAACCAACGCAAGCTCAAGACGTAGCAAGCCATCCCAAAGACTAGAACCAGACATGGTTCTATTGCCAAGACACTTCTCCGGCTGATGAGAACCCTCTGCCCAGTTTTCGTGCTCTATGTCTTGAGTCCAACCATCAGCTTCCTCACAAGATTACAGCCGCTGAACGCCAGATGCTTGCCCCCACCAAGGCTAAAATCAAGGCTCTTTTGGGGAATGGACTAACTGGCATCGACTTAGTCCGGGTTTGGCTCGCCTGGCAGATCATTCCATTGAGCCGCCGCCCCGGCCTGTTGTGCACCTACACATGCAAGAAAGATGACCCTCTGCGGCATAGTTCTGACGATTTGCCTGACCACGTCATTAACGACATGACCAAGTCTCTCCTGAATGATAGCCTAGCAGACTGCGGCACGGTGGGCTTAAGCCCTTTCTGCGAAGCTAACCCGGTTCTAGCGGTAAGCCGCCGCCCATCAGAATAAATTACCTTCATACTTTGATGTTTCATCTGTACTTATATTTTTGCTGATTTTCACAGGCTAGTGATAAATTCTGGAAGGTTAAATATGATCATGAGGCTGCAAAGAAAGCCAGGAAGGCCAAGAGAGCCGCCAGGAAAGAGGCTGCGAAGAAGAAGGGCAAGAAGGCCACATCCTCAGACTTGCTTCGGCTAGAAGATACTTCTGAGTCGAAGGTAGCCCTTGACTCTCTTGGCTCCTTTTTTAACCATCTTATTGACACTGATTATCAGCAGGAGGATAAAGGAACAAGTCATGGCAAGGATGAAGAGGTAACTATCATTTCCTCCGACTCCGAGCCTTTGCCAAGACAGAAAATCCGAAGAGTAACCCGGAAAGTAAGATTTTCACATCTCTTAGCTTATCAAGATCCTCAATTTCTTTTGAAGCGACAGATTCATGAGAGCCGGAGGCAGACCCGGACCAGCAAGGATGCGAAACTCTCCCCCGGCTTACCGAATACCCCCAAGGAAGCGTCGGAGTTTGGTCACCTCTTATTTAAACCCCTTTTACCATTTGGCGGGTCTCACTCGTCAACCACTCAATTCTTCTGACCCAAATTATCAGGAAACTTCACCTTCCTCCGGCGAATCAATGCAGTCGAATCTGCCAGCTTTCAAAACCGCTCTGGGGTAATGATAACCTGCTTATCATGTGTTCATTTCAATTTGTTGTATTTGCACTGACCTTTTGATATTATGAAGTGGAAAAGCAAAGCCCAGCAAAAAGGTGAAGAAGAACAAGCCGGTCGAAGAGCCGATCTTCAAAGATCCGGAACTTAGAACGGCCACGTCTAAAACCTCTGCTCATGAGCCGCCACTTAAACCAGCTCATGACACGCCAACTCCAACTGCTGACCCGCCTGCCGAACAAGCCGCCGATGGTTCTTAAAACCCGGAAGTCCCAAGCCCGGCCAAGACAAACGATCTGGAAAGTGCTGATGTTGAGATTACTAGGACCAGCTTTGCTGAGCCGGGGAGACCAACCGTGTTGGCCAAGTGTTCCACTAAGGAGGAGCTTCTGGAACGCCGCAGGGTCAAGTTTGATGTCGCTGATTATACTCATATGAGTATTGGGGAAGTTTTTTCTGGCTACCTGAGCCAAGTAAACAACAACCGTGATGTTGAAATTGATATGGTGAAGCAGATGCACCAGAAGTTTGAGCTGCAATCCCTTCTCTGTACTAATTTATCCTTATCATGCTAGCCCCCAAGTCTATTGCTTATGATGAATATGTTGTAGAATTAGAAACAAGCTTAATAACATTAGTGATATATTCGGATAACATGTAAGAAACCGGCTTACTCCATAGTCCCCAAGGGCCGGCTTAATCAGCATGGTTGAGCCAGTCCTTCATATGCTTGTATGGAATAAAATACGTGTAAAACTTTAAAAACAATATGCACTAGCCCCCAAGTGCCAAGTACTCTTACTTGCAAAGTGCTTGGGACTTACTCTCAAGAACCGCCACTTAGGTAAAATTCTTTGGTAGACATTAGCCCCCAAGTGCCAAGTGTTCTTGCTTGCAAAAGGCTTGGGACTTTAAGATTATATGCTAATAGTTATGATTTTGACCCGGTATTTGTACAGGCCACCACCAGTCAACTTGAATCAGAAGTATCTGACTTGAAGAACCGCCTGGAAGCACAAGAGACGGAAACCCAAGAGCCAACTCCAAGTTTGAATTTAGTATATCTGAACAAGAGACACTGAAAAAAGACTTTGAAATGGAGAAAAAGGCATGGGCTGATGAAAAGATTGCTTTGATCAATCGAGCTAAGAAGGCAGAGGCGGCTCTTGAAGAGGCGACCGTTGAATTATCCGACTTAAAACACCATGTCTCTCAGATGGTCTCAGCAATATTTGGTAAGTCGCCCTGCAAGTGTCAAATATTTGAATCTTTCTAGTGATCATATAAATTGTCATTAACTCACCTGACATTGTTATGCAGGCCCCAGGAGTTCAAATCTGAACCAAGATATGCTGATAGAGCTGAAGGCGGTTTACACGCTGGTTGAACAACTCTACACCGGGTCTCAGCGTGTCTTAGCCACAGTGGCCCTGTCAAATGAAGTGCCACACTCCTGGTGGATGTGCTAAGAAAACTCTCCGTGCTGCCCCAGCGATTTGCTGAACTAAGGCGATCGTCTGCAAGAGCCAGAGCCGTGGCTGCCTTAAGTCGGGCCAAAGCTTGGCTACCGGAGTTAGACCCGGCCGACATCGCCATTGGTTATCCAAGCCTTAAGGAGGATGGCACTCCCTTTGAACAGGAAGACTTCGCCACTTGTGTGAAGGAGATACGCCCCATGGCCACCCTGATAGCTGATGAAGCGGATCTCACCAAGTACCAGTCGGGTTATGACACGGAGAACCGAAGAATTCCAACACCACATTATAAAGTGACTAGCCTGATCCAACCAATCCGTAAGCATACCTTCGCCCCTGAAGTTGACCCGGCCGGACTAATTGATGATGAAGCTGAATTTGAAGCTTTGAATGGCATTGACTGGTCATCATCAACCTTCTAGGAAAGGGAACAGGGCGAAGAGGCGGAGAGGGCTGACTCGAACGCTTCAGGTCAACACGAGAATTAATCCGCTAGGCGGGTCATACCTGTGATCCGCTGGAAAACAATATTAATCATTTGGACTCGGGGAGTCATGTAATAGGGTAGAAATAACTTTGTTTTGCCGTGCCATCGTGCACGTGTTTGGTGCTCAACACTGTTAAGCCGCCATATTATATTCACCCGTATTTTACTTACCATCTGTTTTCCTTATGCTTTAGCAAATCTCTAAACTATCCTGCACACAGAAATAGATCACAAGATCCCTTGGCGGCTTACCGCAAGGCAGGTCATAATATCTTTACATATAACCATTAATATGGAAAAAGAGTCACAGATAAGCCTGTTGTGAAATATAATTTTGAAACACAACTATGATATCATACCTGTGATCTTTGGGTTTGTACTGCTGGTTTATGTGACCCGAACAGTAAGGGTGATGACCCAATCTTTGGAAACCAACACTTCCAAATATATGATGATTCTCATATGTTGGTGACTTATCATCCAAAATCAAGCCGGGTTAAATTTAACCACACTTGCCCTTAAATCTTTGAACAAAAAAGTCTCAAGTCAAATAAAGGCTGCTTTCAAATAAAACTTAAACCAAATAAAAAGAAACAATCGAGGCTTCTGATTCGAATACGATCAGTAAACCATTCCAAAGGGGTTGAGCTAGGATTCGAATACGATCATGTAGCCCCCAGTGTCTTTGGCGTTGCGCCGATCAAGAGGGTACCGACAGCTATGTTCTCTTTGGTTCGAATAGGACCTATGTTTGAATAGGAAGCCCCCTAATGACCTTGAGAGTTTTTTAACGACTCTAATTCAAATACGATCAAAGTCGGTTCCCAAAAGGGGTTGAGATATGATTCAAATACGATCAAGAAGCCCCCTAGTGAGCTTGGCAGTGTGCCGATCAAGAGGGTACCGATAGATATGTTCTCTTTGTTTCGAATATGACCTATGTTTGAACAGGAAGCCCCCTAGTGATCATGAGTTTTAGCAGCTAGATTCGAATACGATCATGAGCCAGACGAAGAGGGTTAAGCTAGATTCGAATACGATCAGCCCCCAATTGGTCATTGGAAATGACAATGATAAAGACATGATCATTGAGGATGAAAAGAACAGAGGTCCTGCTTTATTACTTATCATAATATATACATCGTCAAAATATGCACATCACGAGAGCCGGTGGCTCAAGTGTAGTAAGGTCGTAGATGAGCGATATTTCACGGTCGGCGGGTCTCCTCCTCCGACTTACGTGAGTCTTTGTGCTCTCGAACATCGACAAGGTAGTATGACCCGTTATTTAAGTTCTTGCTGACCACAAAGGGCCCTTCCCAAGGTGGGGATAACTTGTGTGCATCAATTTGATCCTGGATGAGCTGGAGCACCAAATCACCTTCCTGAAAGGTTCTGGACTTCACCCGGCGGCTGTGATAGCGGCACAGGTCTTGTTGGTAAGTCGCCAATCAGGCTGCTGCCAGGTCTCACTTTTCATCTAACAGGTCAAGTGCATCCTGACGCGCTTGTTCATTGTTAGCCTCAACATAAGCCGCCACGCAGGGCGAGTCATGACGGATGCCACTAGGGAGAACCACCTCGGCTCCGTAAACCATGAAGAAAGGCGCATAGCCCGTAGACATGTTAGGAGTAGTATAGATGCTCCATATCACAGAGGGTAACTCCTCAACCCAACAACCCGGCATCCGTTGCAAGGGGACCAAGAGCCAGGGCTTGATGCCTTTCAAGATTTCTTGATTGGCTCTCTCAGCTTGACCATTAGATTGGGGGTGAGCTACTGATGAAACATCAAGCCGAATATGCTCACATTGACAAAACTCTTCCATGGCGCCTTTACACAGATTAGTACCATTGTCAGTTATAATGTTGTGTGGAAAGCCAAAACGAAATATCACCTTCTTCATGAATTGAACCGCCGTGGCTGCGTCACACTTACTAACTGGCTCTACCTCAACCCACTTTGTGAACTTGTCAACCACCACCAAGAGGTGGGTCTTTTTATCTTTGGACCTTTTGAAAGGCCCAACCATGTCAAGCCCCCAGACTGCAAACGGCCAAGTAATTGGAATTATCCTTAACTCTTCAGCCGGCAAGTGAGCACGTCTCGAGAACTTCTGACAACCGTCACATTTACTGACCAGATCCTATGAGCCGTCAGCCAATAAAATCCATGATAGAAAGCCTTGGTCACAAGGGATTTTGACCCGACATGATGGCCACAATCTCCTTCATGAATGTCAAGAAGAATTTCTTGACCTTCCTCAGGAGAAACACAACGCTGAAATGCCCCAGAGACACTGCGATGATGCAACTCGCCATTGGCAATTGTCATTGACTTAGATCGCTGGGTTATCTGCCTAGCCAAGGTTTCATCCTCAGGCAACTCGCCCCGGGTCATGTAAGCCAAGTATGGCACTGTCCAATCTGGGATGACGTGAAGAGCCGCCACCAATTGGGCTTCTGGGTCAGGAACAACCAAGTCTTCCTATGTAGGCAACTTGACAGAAGGGTTATGCAGAATATCCAAGAAAGTATTAGGCGGCACCGGCTTACGCTGTGACCCCAACCGGCTTAAGGCATCAGCTGCCTCGTTCTTTCTGCGGTCGATGTGCTCCACTTGGTAACCCTTGAAATGTCCAGCAATGACATCAACCTCACGGCGATAAGCCGCCATGAGAGGATCCTTGGAATTCCACTTGCCTGAGAATTGTTGAGCCACCAAATCTGAGTCACCAAAGCACCTTACCCGGATTAAATTCATCTCCTTAGCCATCCGAAGACCATGGAGCAAGGCCTCATACTCAGTTGCATTGTTAGTACAGGGAAACATCAACCGTAGCACATAACAAAATTTGTCATCTCGAGGGGAAGCTAAAACAACTCCAGCCCCCGAGCCCTCCAGTTGCCTGGACCCATCAAAGTGAATAGTCCAATATGTGTTGTCTGGCTTCTCTTCAGGCATCTGCAGTTCTGTCCAATTGTTGATGAAGTCCATCAGTGCTTGAGACTTGATAGCAGTACGTGGCATGCACTTTAAACCATGAGGCCCGTGTTCAATGGCCCACTTGGCGACCCGTCCTGTGGCTTCTCTATTTTTAATGATATCTCCTAAAGGAGCAAAACTAACCACAGTGATGGGATGACCCTGGAAATATTGCTTAAGCTTCCGGATGGCCATGAGCACCCCATAAACGAGCTTCTGCCAATGTGGATACCTTTGTTTGGACTCAATAAGCACCTCATTGATGTAGTACACCGGTCGTTGAACCGGATGTTCCTTGCCAGCCTCCTTGCGCTCCACCACGATGGCCACACTGACAGCCCGTGTGTTAGCAGCCACATATAATAATAACGGCTCCTTATCAATGGGAGCAACAAGGACCGGTGGCTCAGCTAGCTGTCTCTTCAAATCTTCAAAGGTAGCGCTAGCAGCATCACTCCAGACAAAATCATCTATCTTCTTCATCATTTGATACAGTGGTATGGCCTTCTCACCTAACCGGCTTATGAAGCGGCTTAAAGTAGCAATACGACCTGCCAAACGCTGAATATCATTGATGCACACCGGTTTAGACAGAGAGGTGATTGCCTTGATCTTCTCCGGGTTAGCCTCAATGCCTCTGTTGGAACCAGAAAACCCAAAAGCTTGCCTGCTGGCACACCAAAAACGCACTTGGCCGGGTTAAGCATCATCTTGTAGACCCGGAGATTATCAAAGGTCTCCTTCAAATCATCTATCAAGGTCTCCTTCTCTCTGGACTTCACCATAATGTCATCCACATAAGCATGAACATTGCGCCCAATCTGATTGTGAAGACAATTCTGTACACACCGCTGATAAGTCGCCTGGGCACTCTTAAGCCCAAAAGGCATAGACACATAGCAGAAGGCTCCAAACGGAGTAATGAAAGTCGTCTTCTCCTGGTCCTTAACTGCCACCTTGATCTGATCATAACCAGAGTAAGCATCCAAAAAGCTCAAACACTCGCAGCTTTGTTTAAATCCGTGTAATCCACACACATACGCCAAGTGTCGTTCTTATTAAGCACCAGCACCGGGTTAGCCCACCACTCTGGATGAAAAACTTCAATAATGAACCCGGCCGCCAAGAGCCAGGCACTTCCTCGCCAATGACCTTACGTCTCTCTTCATTGTCTCGCCGAAGAAACTGCTTGACTGGCTTAAATTTTGGATTAATATTTAGAGTGTGCTCAGTGAGTTCTCTCGGTACACCCAGCATGTCAGAAGGCTTCCATGCAAAGATGTCCCAGTTCTCATGGATGAACTCGATGAGCGCACTTTCCTATTTGGGATCCAGATTGGCACTGATACTGAACTGCTTAGATGAGTCGCCTGGAACAAAATCAACAAGCTTAGTGTCATCGGCCGACTTAAACTTCTTTACCGGCTTATGCTCTATGGTTGGTTTCTTCAAACATGCCATGTCTGCCGGGTCAACATTGTCCTTGTAGAACTTCAACTCTTCTATTGCACAAACAGATTCAATGTAAGAAGCATCGCCTTTCTCACATTCCAAGGCTATCTTCCTACTTCCATGCACTGTGATGGTGCCTTTATGACCCAGCATCTTGAGCTGCAAATAAACATAACATGACCGTGCCATGAACTTGGCATAAGCCGGCCGTCCGAACAGGGCGTGATACGGGCTCTTGATTTTGACCACTTCAAAGGTTAACTTCTCAGCCCTAGAATCATGCTCATCTCCAAAGGCTACCTTCAGCTCAATCTTACCCACTGGGTATGCCGATTTACCAGGTACCACTCCATGAAAAACAGTGTTGGAAGTCTTGAGATTTTTGTCAGTCAAACCCATGCGGCGAAAAGTCTCATAATAGAGGATATTGATGCTACTGCCTCCACCATGAGCACCTTAGTGAATTTGTATCCACCAACCTGAGGTGCCACCACCAAGGCCAAGTGACCCGGATTGTCAACCCGGGGAGGATGATCTTCCCTACTCCATAGAATAGGCTGCTCAGACCATCTCAAATAACGAGGAACTGCTGGCTCAGCAATGTTCACAACCCTCTTATGAAGCTTCTAGTCCCGTTTGCACAAACCGGTGGTAAACACATGATATTGTCCACTATTCAGCTGCTTTGGATTACTCTGATATCCACCTTGCTGTTGCTGCTGACCACCCTAGCCAGATTGCTGATTATAACCACCTTGATTGCCCTGAGGGCTTTGAAAATTGGAATTTGAACCGCCACCCGGGCCATGAAAGCCGCCGCCACTTAAGCCGCCACCCGGCCCATGATTACGTCGAACATGTTGGAATTCTTGAAAGCCTTCATGATCGTACAGTCCTTCCACAAGTGAGTGGTCGGCTTCTGCGGAGTGTCGTGCCTTGGACAGGGCTCATTCAGTAACTGCTCAAGCGTGGGGCTTGACCCGCCGGACCAAGGAGGTGGTCTCCCCTTATGCCGCTGATTGCTGCCCTGCGCACTGGTGTTAGCCACATACTCCAAACTACCATCAGCCTTACGTTTATTATTACCTCCTTGATTTGCCGGGTTATGCTGAGGACCCTTGGCATTGTCGTTCTTCTTTCCCTTCCCTGTCTTCTCATCATCAGACTCGGGATCCTTCGTACTATCGGAATCGGTGTATTTGACTAGAGCCGCCATCAGCTGGCCCATGTCATTACAATCACGCTTGAGCCGACCCAGCTTCATCTTCAGAGGCGCAAAACAACAATTTTTCTCCAACATTAAGACTGCAGAGCTGGCATCCATCTTATCAGACGAATGTATTATGGCCTTGACCCGGCGCACCCAATGGGTTGTGGACTCACCCTCATCTTGCTTGTAGTTAGTCAAATCCACAATTGACATGGGCTGCTTGCAAGTATCTTTGAAGTTCTGAATGAACCAGGCTTTTAACTCTGCCCATGAACCAATGGAATTAGGCGGCAGCCCCTTCAACCAAGTACGGGCCGTCCCGTCCAATATCATGGTGAAGTACTTGGCCATCGCAGCGTCACTGACTTCCAGCAGCTCCATAGCCATCTCATAGCTTTCAATCCATGCCCCAGGCTGTAAGTCGGCCGTGTAGTTAGGCACCTTTCGAGGCCCCTTGAAATCCTTGGGCAAACGCTCGTTACGCAGAGCCGGCACCAGACAAGGGACACCTCCGGTCCTAGTGGTCACGCCTGCCTCAATAGAAGTCGTCGGGTAAACCACAAAAGACTGGTAAGTCGCCCATTGAGTCGCCTGCTCAGCCGCCTGTTGAGCCGCCCGCTCAGCCTCTTGACGTATTCTGTCTTGATCAACCAAGTTAAGAGCTCCACCACGTGCCCGGTCATGCCCGCCCGGCTGGTCACGGCGCCGAGCGTTGCTTGAAACGGCTGCTAAATCCATGTGCCTGCTATAACTCGGGCTCCGGCTTGGACGAGGGGTCAAATGAATCCTGTCTCAGCTATACGAGTACGCCTCCTGCTGTGCCAAAGCCGTCTGAAGCAGCTCTCTGACACTTCAAGTTGCCGTCGGAGAGTCGCCCTCCACTGGGAGAGTCGCCAATCATGCCGCCGTAGCAATCATGTTCTCCAAAGGGTTAGAGTAATGACCCGGTGGTGTTGGTACATACTGAGGCGGAGCAGTATTCATTCGGGGAGGTTCCATCATACGTGGCTGAACCGGCGTTCCAGCCCTAGGTGCTATAACCCGGTATATCTCCAGCGGTTACTGGGCCCTGCACTGGGTGTATGGAAGAGGTTTCGAGGATCGTAAACCGGAGGCAGCCGAGATTGAGTCTTCTGGTATCTTCTCCTCATGACCTCATTGGATGCATTCTGATCCATCGTGAGCCGAAAAGCCTGCGCCTGAATCCGCTGAGCCTGAGCGTCCAGAGCCGCCCGCTCTGCGGTCATCCTGACATCTTCCAGTGCCAGGTCTTCCTTAGCCTGCATTATATCTTGTTTTAACTATGCCACTTCCGCATCATGTTGAGCTTGATCCGCGGGTTAACCGCGGAGGCTAACAGAGCGGTCATCTTAACCATGAGATCCATCAGCACCTGAGCCGGCGGGCGCAGAGGGCCTCCTGCCCCGGCTGCCGCTGACCAGGAGGTTATCTCTGCCGCAGTCGTAGAATTTTGAACGGGTTGCGTGCTAGCCATGAAGATCCCAACTCTACTCGGCGGCTCAAGGAGGTCCGGAATACTGCTGCCATCGGAATAGCCCCCAAGCCCGCCATCTTGCAATTGATACAACGAATCCGTCTCACCTGTGGACGACTCGACATCAGAGTAGATGGCCGTCTCACCGGCAGATGCAGATCCTTCAGAAAGTCCTCCTCCGTGGATGCATCCCATGAAGGCACGCTTCCCGGCAGGCTGAGCCCGGGCGGGTCTCGCATGCTGAGCCGTCTCGACGAGGTCGGTGCAGATGTCTGACTCAGGGCTCGGCTCGCCGATCTTGCCGATGAAGACGTGGATTCTGCCGAAGGGACCCGGTACCCGTACTCAATTGAGCCGGCGTAGAGGCCCCAGCCTGCGTCATCGATGTAGAGCTTGCCGCGACGACTCTTGGTCATCCGGCCCATAGCGTATCCCTTGAGCCCTTCGAAGCTGCCCTTCAAGAACTCAAATCCACCGTGCGCTGGCCCCACGGTGGGCGCCAACTATCGTGGAATTGTCACATCAGATGTCCTAGTGAAAGGACTTAGTTGTGGAGCCATCGCAACTAGAAAGCTTAAAGGGGTTAATCGAGACAAATGACACGGGGTTTATACTGGTTCGGCCCCTTACGGTGAAGGTAAAATCCTACGATCCAGTTTTGAGTGGGATTGCTTATGTCTCAATTACCAGGGAGCGAAACCGCTTGACCTAACTCTCGATCTTATGTTACTTGCCCTGAACCGCCGCCGGGTCGTCCCTTTATATATAGAGGTCGACGCACAGCGGCCCTCTGAGTCCCGGACGGCTCATAAACAGTGCCTGGCTCGGTCTCCGACTATTCTTGCCTTACAATACAAGTCATGTACATGCGGCGGTTTATCTCTACGGGCCTTAAGTCGCCTTTGGGCTTTGGGCCCTTAACTGAACCACCTTCTTCAGACTTTGTCTTGGGCTTCAAGAGTCTTCACATGTATAACCCGGCCCCTCCTGGGCGGGTCATACCTAATAGTTATATCCCCAACAAGTATAACTAATTGTTTGGTATTTCGTGTTCTGTATCAATAACTAAAGATATAAAACAACTTTGAAAATAAAAAAGAACTACTTAGTGATAAAGCAAACAAGCACACACACACACACACACACACACAAGAATATTCACCCCTACGCTATTGCACCCCGAAAACGGCGCCAGAAAAAGGTCTTGATAACCCAGAAGTATAGGGGATCGTTTGTAGCCTCTTTTGATAAGTAAGAGTGTCGAACCCAATGATGAGCTAAAGGTAGGATTAATACTCTATCAAGTTCTATCGACCACTGATACAACTCTACGCACACCAACATTTGCTTTACCTTGAAACAAGTAATAAAACTAGAAGTACTTTGTAGGTGTAGTGGGATATGTTTGCAAGATAATAAAGAATGTGAAAATAAAAGTTAGGTGCTGTTTTAATAAAAGAACAATTAAGTTAGTATAGCGAGTGTGGAAAAGTGGTGGTAGGATTTGCGAGATTTTCCTAGGCAATGGATAACAAGATCGGTAATAATTATTGCAATTTTATATGAGGGAGAGGCATGAGCTAACATATTTTCCATACTTGGATCATATGAACTTATGATTGGAACTCTAGAAAGCATCTGCAACTACTAAAGATCATTAAGGTAAAACCTGATGGGGAACGTTGCATGAAAATCAATTTTTTTTCCTACAAATCACCCAAGATCTATCTATGAGAATCATAACAACGAAAGGGGAGAGTGTGTCCATGTACCCTCATAGACCATTAAGCGGAAGCTTATATTACGTGGTTGATGTAGTCATACTCTTCACGATCCAATCAAATGAAGTAGCGAACGGACGACACCTCCGCCTTCAACACACGTGCGGCTCAATGGTGTCTCCTCCTTCTTGATCCATCAAGCAAGGATGGAGAAGTAGATGGGATATCAACCTGCATGACGGCGTGGTGGATATGATGGTGGTGTAGTGTCGGCAGGGCTTCGCCAAACGCTGTCCGAACTCTGAGGAGAAAACAGTGTTATGGGAGAGGTAGGGCTGCCGCCGCGGCGTGGGAATTGGGGTGTTCAGCCCCTCCCTCTCCCCCACTATATATAGGAGGCAAGGGGGAGGGCTGGGTCGCATCCATATCCCCTCCTCTAAGGAGGGGAGGCGACCAAGGGAGGAGTTCTCCCTCCCCAAGGCACCTAAGGGTGGTGCCTTCCCTCCTTAGGACTCTTCCTCCTCCACCTCTCCTTGGCACATGGGCCTCTTCGGGATGGTACCCTTGGCCCATGTAGGATAGGGTGCCCCCTTACAACCCATGTGGGCCTCGGGGGCAGGTGGAGCCCCCCCCCCCCCCATGGACCCCAGGACCCCTTTCGGCACTTCCGGTACAATACTGATAATGCCCGAAACTTTTCTGGCGACCAAAACAGGACCTCCTATATATAAATTTTACCTCCCGACCATTTCAGAGCTCCTCGTTACATTTGGGATCTCATCCGGGACTCCTAACAACATTCTTTCACCAACGTACATATCCCAATACTACTCTAGCGTCACTAAACGTTAAGCGTGCGGACCTTATATGTTCGAGAATCATGTAGACATGACCGAAGCAATTCTCTGGTCAATAAAAAATAGCGGACCTGGATGCCCATATTGGTTCCCACATATTTGACGAAGATCTTTTATCAGTTGAACCACGATGTCGCTGATTCGCGTAACCCCGTATGCAATTTCCTTTGACTAGCGATATGTTACTTGCCCGAGTAGAAAGATCCATCATGTCATGTGCATTCGTGTATGGACCAAGTGCACGGCCGGTGATGCCCTGCTGCGTGTGGCTTCAATCATCCGGGGACGGTATTGCCAATGTGCGTCGGTGAAGAACCGCGGCTAGCTAGCTGGTGATGGTTCACGGCTTCCATCACCTCAGCTCCGGTGATTCTTCAGGCAGGCCTCCCTCTTCAACAGCATACTTACTGTCCACACAAAAAAGACGAGAACATGTACTAAGTAGGTTTTCCACATGGAAAATCAGTTTATGAGGCGTAGGACACAACGGCCACACAAGGAAGCAGTTGGCCACCACCGGTCACAGGAGGCGTGGAATCTCCGCCGGGCTCCACGGAACCTGGAACTCGGATACCCTGTCGTGGTGCAGTGGCCCACCGTCACCGTATGAGGCAGAGAGGTTTGGTCCGACTTCAGGTCTTCAGCCTCAGGCCGGAATCATTTCCCCCGGATGCAACGAGATTACCCTTGGCCGGCACGCAGCAGCCTCAGGCGAGCACACAACCCCGAGACGACTCCCGACTCCCGTCCTCGGCACGACGGCGCGGCCGCGAGAGATCCACAAGCTTCACGCGGTCGCTGACACCTGCCCTGCGGCCCCGTCGGATAAAACCACCGGTCGGAAGCAAAGGCGAAACACACACCAACGTCAGTCAAGGCGAGAAGCAAGTGCCAGAGGCAGAGCCAACCAGCGCGCGCGTGCGTGTGTGGTGGTGGGAGGTCAGCAGCTTGGCTGTGCCTGTGGGGCAAGAGCAGCGGCAGCGATGGCGGCGTCCGTGGCCACCTCCCCGGCCTGCACCCGGCTCATCCCCAGCAGCCACCTCTCCGCCTCGGCCTACACGGCCGCGCCGTCTCTCGTCCGCCTGGCGGGGTCCACCAGGCGCCTCCGCCGGGCCCTGCGCGTCTCGGCCGCGGCGGAGCCGGCCGACGCGCTGCCGGGGCCCGGGGCCGGCGAGCTAGACGGGGTGGTGCCGGCGGGGCTGCTCGAGGAGCTGCCGGAGGGCCTCGCCTTCCAGGGCGACATGGGCGGGGGGTTCGCACCCGGCGGCGGCGGCGGGGACGACGGCAACAAGATGCTCGACCGCGGCATCAACGCCGCCATCGTGCTCAGCGCCAGCACCTACGCGCTCACCAAGCTCCTCACCGTTGACCAGGACTACTGGCATGTAAGGACGGACGGACGGACCTCCTCGATTGATTCCAACCAAAATCGCCTCTTCTCTTCCACTAATAGCGAGCCATGATCTCGATCGATTCGGGGTTAACCCTTGTTTCTCTTGATTGGATTTGGTCGGTGCAGGGGTGGACCATCTTTGAGATCCTGCGGTACATGCCGGAGCACAACTGGTCGGCGTACGAGGAGGCCCTCAAGGCCAATCCGGTTCTTGCTAAGATGATGATCAGCGGCGTCGTCTATTCCCTTGGCGACTGGATAGCCCAGGTGCCAATCCAATCCAGTTCCCCCTCGCTGACAGCTGACTGATCCCCTTTCTGCTGCTGCAATAGCTAATTCAGTTCTTCTTCTTTGTGTTGCTCCTGCTTACAGTGTTACGAAGGGAAACCCATCTTCGAGTTTGACCGCACTCGTATGTTCAGGTCTGGCCTTGTAGGGTTCACCCTCCACGGATCCCTTTCGCACTACTACTACCATTTCTGCGAGGTACCCATTGCGATTCTTAGCCTGACTCGTACTACAAGCTTGTGTGATGTTGATGTGTAAACTGACATGAATGCATCCACTTCCTTGCATCAGTCCTTGTTCCCTTTCAAGGATTGGTGGGCAGTGCCTGTCAAGGTTGCGTTTGATCAGACGGCTTGGTCTGCCCTGTGGAACAGCATCTACTTCGTCGCCCTGGGCTTCCTTCGCTGGGAATCTCCATCCACCATATTCAGAGAGCTCAAGGCCACCTTCTTCCCCATGCTTACTGTAAGCATCACTAATCTTCTCAATTGTGAATTATGCTTCTGTGGTTGTGCCAGACTAAGTATCTTTTGACACTGGGACTGTGAATGCTGACGATCTTAGTTTCATTGTATACTACCGGTTATTCGGTTAGAAAATGTAGAGCATAGAGCGAATTAATACAGTGGTGAGATGCATTTTGCTTCTTCATTCTTCGTTTATTGACGCGTAGCATTGTCTTCAGGCCTTTTAGGTACACTAGAAACTACAGGCGCGTGTTAACGGGTGTAAATTAACTAAATAAGGAAGGTGCACATACATCTGATACACCATTGTGAAAGAATTGGGGGAGGCGGATGAGTGAAAATGGAAACAAAGTGAAATGTGATTGATAGGATTAGTTGTGTTGCAATATAAGAGTATTGTACATTACCTTTTGCCCGTTTTATTTATCTTGCTACTCATTATTAGAAAGCTCAAGTGTTGATCTATCTAAATTGTAATTGCAGGCTGGATGGAAGCTATGGCCATTTGCACACTTAATTACGTATGGTGTGGTTCCTATCGAACAAAGACTTCTCTGGGTCGACTGTGTCGAATTAATCTGGGTCACCATCTTGTCAACGTATGCCTCTGATCGTGCTTTCATATTTGATTTCACAGAATTACTCATGCTACCAAGCCTCATCATTCATCCAAGATTACTAAACTGTATCATCTTCTTGTTTGATAGTTACTCGAACGAGAAATCTGAAGCAAGGATCTTAGATGATTCCTCCACAACAGATACGCAGGTATATTGCATCAGAACTACTACTAAATATATGAAGAAATAAGTTCAGCCTTGTCATCCCTGTCGTCGTACTGACACCTGGAATTATCTTTCTTCTTTTCAGGACAACTCAAGATAGCACATACTTCATGGTTTTGCTGTTTTATAGATTGGAACAGCAGAAACTGCTCCGGCTTCGTTACGTTGGGATTGTATTAATTGTATGTATAGTTAGTTGCCAGTGCTGTGTGTGTAAAAAAAACTTGCATCTATTGCAAGCAAATTGTGCTGGCCAAACAAAACCGAAAAAGAAATTGTCTCAAAGGAGATCATCTCCTGATGAAAATATGAGTTGTGCATTTGATGGGCATATGTCTGAACAAAGGATTCAAGCACGATGCGAGTGTTATAGAACTGTAGAACACAACTCTTAACCAACATTTTCATAACAAAAAACGACTTTTTTCTGCACAAGTAGAGAAGTAGAGATGCTATAGCATTGTGGCATGTATACCACCGTTGTGGGATTATATATATGCCCCTGCTTGACAGATGTGCAGCTCAATATATGCCGCCCACGCCGGGACCATGAGAGCATCAAATTTCATGAAGCTGAACATTCACAAGCACAAGATTAAACTGCACAATTTGTCAAGGAGTGGAGGCAAGCTGGTGCTGGAGGAGTAGATCGTTTTGTGAGGCGTTAGTTTAGTGAGTAGTGTTGGTGGGTGTTGGCGGGCTTGCACATATTTGCAAACACCTCTTGTAAATGTTAACTTCTTCCTTCTTCTATAAAGTTCTATGGTTTCTCTTGAGAAAAAAAAAGAGTATCCCATGCATGAAAACTTTGATAGGCGTACCTACGGGCTAGTTATGGCTGACTGATACAACTTTACAACTCCTCCTGGAGTATCTCCAACGGGCTTGGGCAAACTCGACCCCTCGTATATGTCCGTTGACACATAGTCCACGGATAAGAGGAGCTCGGCCCTTATTTGTCCATCCTGCAATCATCTCCCTCATATCTAAATCTCCAAATCTATACAAGGTCATGCAATGTAGATTAACACAACATTGACAAACACATAGCAGTTCATTTCATACAACCAGACATATCAAGTTCATCAAGTTTATAGTTCATGCCACAGCACAATACGATAGCTAGATACATAAAAGACGCAACTCGGACATCACCGCTTCGCCTTGTTCTTCCCCTTGTCATATGGGAATCGTTTGGAATCGGCGCACCGGCCGAACGCTCGGCCGGTTCCCCTCGCTCGCTCGCTCTTTTTCCACGCACGCTAGGTGGGCCTCAAGCGAACATTTTTTTTTCTTGTGTACTTCTTCTTCCTCGCGCAAGCGCCTCCCCAAGCATGTCCCCTCCCCCCTCCCCCTCCTCCCGAGCTGCGACTGGGTCACCACGACCTCCATCGCCGGCGGCCAGGCTCCCCTCGCCGGCTGCCATGGCTGCCTGCCGCCATGGCCAGATCCATCCCCTACCTCAAGCCTTCACGCAGGCGCATCCCCTCCCCCCCCCCTTCCCCCTTCCTCCCGGGCTGCGACTGGGCGACCACGACCTCCATTGCCGGCGGCCAGGCGCTCCCTCGCCTGCCGCCATGGCTGGATGCACCCCCGCGTATACCAGTGTTGCAACCGTCACCTAAAACAGCTTCAATAGCTGTTGAAAAAAGCTTCAACCATAGACAGAAAAGCTTCAATGGAACTGCACAACAAGGAGAAGCTGCAACCGCAGTTGGATTTTGTTACTACTGGCGAAGTTTTTTGCTACATCCATCAGGCGGAGCTGCGACCTCGCGATGATGACAACGACGATTTTTGTTGCAACCGTAGCAGTTTTTTGCTACTAACGCTGAAGTTTTTTGCTACATCCATGTAAGGCGGAGTTGCGACCTCACGAAAGACGGCAATAGTGTTTATTTTTTGGTGCAACCGTAGTTGTTTTTTGCCACCACCGCTGAAGTTTTTGCTACATCCATGTAAGGCGGAGTTGCAACCTCGCGAAAGACGGCGACGGGGTTTGATTTTTGCTGCAACCGTAGTTTTTTTTGCTACTACGGGTGAAGGTTTTTGCTGCAACCTGCATTTTGCCGTGCTACCATTGGCGTCAAGTTTTGCTACAACCGGAATCAACAGTTGAAAAAAAAAGCTTCAACTGGCGGTGTTTTTTGCTGCCACCGTTGATGAATTTTGCTACAACCTTTAATAAGGGGGTTCAGCGGCGGCGCTGGAGTACGAGCGGCGGGGCGCGCGACTGCAAGCTGCCGGAGCTGCAACAGGCGACTGGTGTTGACGGAGCCGCGACCATCACCAGCGAGGGGAGCTGCAACCCACGGGCGAAGTTTTTGCTGCATGTAGATCCCGGCGAGAAACATGAGAGAAGATGGCGGAGACCGGCGGCGAGCGCGGCGACCGGCGGCGAGCGCGGCGACCGGTGGCGAGCGCTGCATCCAGTAGCGGGGGCGGCGGAGAGAGAGGTCCAGGCGGGGGTGATGGCCGGCGGCCGGGAGAGGAGAGAAAGAAAGAGGGGGGGAGTCAACGCGGGGAATCGGACGGCTAATCGCGCGCATCCAACGGCTAGGGCTGGACCGGCCGAAACTGTTCGGCCGGCGCACCGGCGCCTAGCATCGCCCTTGTCATATATAGTGACAGTACTAGTTGTCGAAGACGGGGTAGGCGTCTACATCATCCAGGGGGGCGTCGGAGTCGCTGGAGGGCCCGGACAAGGGAGAGCCCGACAAGACGTTAGGAGGCACAGGCCTAGCTATGGCGGAGGCAGCTGCTTGCTCAGCCACAAGCTGATCCGAAGCCACGAGCGATGCATTCTCATTCTCGCGGGGCGGCGGCAGGCATCCATCTCTGCGGTGTTCAACAACCGGGGCACTACTGATAATCGCGACATGTCTTGTGGTATGGCATCCTTGAGATCTTTTAGCACCATCGTTATAGTAAAATGCAATCAGTCCTACTTTTTTCACGAATTCCAGATTGCCTATCTTTCATGGATACTTTACATTCATAGAAGGGTACAAGTATAGGAGCGTGAACACCTGCACCGTTAGCACCTCTTCCCACGAGTTAGCAGAAGAACGGTGGCACCTCTTCCCCAGGATCAGTCCTATTTTCCCATTATGTTATTCAAATTTAGTTACATTTGGGAAATATTAAAAGTTGATATGAACAAGTGGACGGAGCCTGAACAAATTCAGCTTTGTGACTAACAAGTTACCATCAGCAATAATCATTATGATCATTGGACACACTAGGAGCTAAGAAAAGTTGCACCGGATATCGTTTGTAGGCAGAGACTTGAGTTGCCTGCTTGTGGCCCTGCTTCACGGCTGGCTTCCATATGATTGCTTCTCCTGTTTTCGCGCAAAAGCTACATGTTAGCAGACTGGAAGGCTATAAAATTTACTCCATTTATATTTCAATTCTCTACAGAAAAAACTTTCTTTCTTGTTCAAACTGAACACTAACTAGGTCAGTGTTCAGTGCTATTAGTGCACAGTTTTTTTTTTTGAGCATCAGTACAGACACAAGCGCTCACTCTTAGTGCACAGTTGCTACTGCCTACTGGCTGGAATGCAACTACAAACCTAGTTGCTATCTGTTTCGTCACCGCGGATGAATCAAAGTCTACACGATTAATAATAAGATGTAAGGCAGAACCATAGAAATAACACGATCAGATTTCTCTGAAAATTCGAACGCTGCCACGGAAAAAGGAAGAAGAGTATGTTCATGCTAGCGTAACTACAGGGAGGGAGGGAACCAAGTTTAACTAGAGATGGGACGAGTGTATGGTCCAGTTTGATATCTAAAACAGGGTAAAGCCATATAATTAACCTATATTAACCAAAATATACAGGTCCAATTTGACATCCAAAACAACAGAAGAAAGTCACAAATTGCAAAAGAAGCCACCTTTCACATTCTCAGTGACAAACTTGTTCTCGCGGTACTCTTCGCTGTTTGGGTCATCTAAACCATGGATACAGGACTGGCTGCACGGAAGCTCCTCGCTTTTTAAGTCTGCAAAACAGTTTCCTGGAAACAAAGACTTATGGGAAGATGGGGGCTGTGATTCGATCCACTTCATGGTTTCCTTGAACACTTGGAACCGCATAGCCTTCTCTTTCTTGTCTCGGTATGTCTTGTTGAACTCCTTGATCCAATTCTCAAACAACTCTTCCATCTCCTCCTCTTTATATATATAGATGAACTCCCCTTTCTTGCGAGTAGCTGCACAAGAAGACAGTATATATGCATGAGGTGGTGGTCCCTGACATGAAACCCCGGGCTAACGAATACGAGGAATCTACCTGGCTCATCATCATCTGAGCCTTTCCTGAAATACTGAACTGCCGCCAAGGCTCCGACACCAGCAAACGCAGCCGCGGCCACACCAGCAGCGCCGCCGATGGGGAGATCCTTCTGGATCGATCGGGCCGGGATGAGAAACATGAGAGGGGAGCCTGGAGTTGCAGATCTGAGTGAAACAACGGGGGGAGAGGGAGACTCACCAAGGAGTGGAAAGAGCGTGCAGGAGCCGTCCTTGGGATCACCCGCGACGAGAGCCTCCGTGTGAGGAGGAAACCGACGGCCCGTCGGAGGGACATGATTGCCTCTTCCCTCGCCTTATCCTCGATTTCTTTTTCGCTCGCTCGCTCGCCGCCGCTGCCGCCACCGGTGCCTCGATTCAATTCTAGGGTTTCGCTACCAATGGGCACGGGAGATTGTTTATAGTGCATGCATGCCACGGAGTAGTAGCATCACCCGCGGCGAGAACCTCCGTGTGAGGAGGAAACCGACGGCCCGCCGGAGGGACATGATTGCCTCTTCCCTCGCCTTATCCTCGATTTCCTTTTCGCTCGTCTCCGCCGCCGCCCATGGTTTTGGGTACCGCCCGAGAAAAACGGACACCGGACGGTTACCGTGTTTCTCGCCGCCCCACGAGAAATACCTATCCCGAGCAAAAAATACCGAATTTTTTGAATAATTTGAATTTGAACGCTCAAGGTCCATTAAATTAGCTTTGTTTCTTATTTGAAACGACTCCCTTACTGTGGCGTAGTGGTAACCATCTGTTATGCGCCTCGTTAGGTAGTTGGTTCGAGTCCTCTTTCCGCACTTTTTGCTGTTCTTTTTGTTATTTTTCAGAATAGGCGGTAAAAAACGTGATTTTTCAGAATAGGCAGTAAAAAACGTAAAATACTGACGGCCCAGAGAATCGAACTGGCGACCTCAACATAGGTCAGGGCGCACGTAGCTGAGGTACCACTGAGCTACTACCTCTTTTCTGATTGAAAACAGTTCAAGGTATTATTATATCTAAGTTAAAATTGTTTGAATTCAAAATTCAACTGTAAATTTCGTCCCAAATTTGTTCGGTATTTCTCGGTAACCGTGGTTACCGGAAATATCGCCCACCCACGAGAAAATTTGCCTATTTGGGATCCAAAACCTTGCCGCCGCCTCGATTCGATTCTAGGGTTTCGCTACCGATGGGCAGAGAAAAGCAATTCTCCCATGCACGGGAGGTTCTGTGCATGCGAGAGCCATTGATTTTTCTTGGAGATCCGATGCCATGCATTGATAGTTTGCTGCTGCTGGTATTTACTACATCTTTCTGTGATACATGAAAGTACACTGTCCCAGCTAGGCTCCACCATCCCATACTTTTTCATTTTATTTCCAAGTTAGAATCTACTTTATTTTTTGAACCAAAAGTATATTTTATGACCCGCTTGTATATTTGTGTTTATGACGACGAGAACTTTAAAACGAGGCCACTTTTAAATTTTTTTTACCAAATTTTAAAATTCATGTTCTGAAACATGGTGAGACAGAGTGAAAAACTAAAATTCATATAAGAATGAATTTGATACACATCGGCACACAATGTAACATTATGATACACAACGGAATACGGCGAGCCATAGCGAAACAATTAGATTTTTTTCTATGAAATAGGATGAAACATTATTGAATATTTTGCATGGAATTAAAAGAATTGTACAAAACTAGTTTGAAGCATGGTGATTTAATTGTCTAAAAACTAATTTCTAAAATATATTCAATATTAGTATCGTTTTAAAGATCTTGTCAGAAAAATACAATTGTGCAAACAGAATGTAAATCAAACTTTCATTTCAACATACATTAGGCATCTATTTATTTAAATAAAACTTAGTGAGTAGAGAAAACACCACAGAAGATGTTATTGGTCCCACACAACAATAAATGAGGTGGTGGATGCATGCACGGGAGGTCCCGTGCATGGTAGAAAATCCCCTCTCCCAATGGGCACGGGAGACAATGCATGCCACCCTGAGCACGGCACGGGAGACAATGCAAGCCATCCTGAGCACGACACGGGAGACAATGCATGCCACCCTGAGGACTAGCATCACCATGCAATGTTGCGTCGACTAATAAAACTATGATTTTTGTTTCCAGTTTTGCTAAAGCACATCTGCCATAAGTATTGCATATCTAAGTTCTATGTCATTGATTTTACACGAAGATTCATGTAGATGTTTTTTTTTCTTTTTATACTTGACTCAACAGTTAGATGTGCAATAAATATGACACATCTAAATGTGCCCTAAACAAACCAGTTTGTCTTTGCGAGTGATAGGCGCCGGCACGGCCCAAAATTGGGCCGGTTAGTGTGTATCCATTCGATTGTAGTACCATGTGCCGTTAGATCTAGTCCTCTTTTCTTCTTCCTTCTCTGATACATCATGTGGAAAAAAATGTTCTCCAACACATCCTGCCTCACTCACTCACTCAGCCCGCCATGGCCGTCCCCGCCACTAACTTTGAAGCCCTGCTGGCTCGCCGGTCTCATAGCACCGGTCCTTGCTGGATCCGGCAGACGTCGTCGCTGCACCCAGCCGCCACCACGTAGGAACATGGGCGTATGGTAGCACGTCGGATGGCTCTGCCGTTGCAGCAGCTAGTTGCCTCCATCATAGCATGTTCGTCGCAGCATCACCATCCAACAGATTAATGGAGTTTTTGTCTGGTTTTGTTGCTGATTTTATTTTTGCTACAATCGGCATGAAGAAAGCTTCAACCGTGAAAAACAGTTTCAACCAGAGAGAGTGGGGAAAAGCTTGGACTAGCGTGGAAAAAAGCTTCAACCCGACATGCGCGAGCCCGTTATGCCGGTAAGCTGCGGTCGACGGGGCATTAAAATAATTAGCCTGTTGTAGCAAAAAGATCACACCGATTCTAGCAAAACCCAAAAACTTTTCTAACAAAAAAAATGACGGTTCCAGCAAAAACAAAAATAATCTCATTGGTTCTAACTCTTCTTAGGCTGGTTGTAGCAAAAACGATTGCTGGTTCCAGCAAAAAGACCAATGCAGCAAAGACACATGGTAGCCACCGTCCGTCACAGTCCCAGCTTCATCATAGCTTATGGAGCAAATTCAAATGCTAGTTCCAGCAAAAATCAAAAGAGGTTCTAGCATTGATGTATCAAAAAACATGGCGGTGACGCCACCACCATCCTCTCAGTTTGTAGCAAAATCAAAACAAGGTTCCAACAAAAAAATTGGTTCCAACAAAAATCAAAAGAGGTTCAAGCAAAAAAATGTTCATCAAAAAAATCAAACGGGGATGGTAGCAAAAAAAAGAAAGGGGTTGTAGCAATACAAATGTGAGGATCCAGAAAAAAAACCCTAGTTCCAGCACAAACTTGTTGCCACTGTGGTCGATTGCAGCTTGGCCATGGTGACAAACGAACCATGGCTACGACGGCCATGGAGGCATTCAGGTGCCGGCGGACAAGGCGACGACCACACCCCTGGCTATGGGCGGCCATGGAGAGGGGTGCATTTGGCGCCTATGATCCACGCACGACTTAAGCGAGGCCTACTAGGCGACAATGGCGACGATTACCAGCTGCCGGCGACCGTGGTGATGAGCACCACACCCTGGCTGCAGGTGGGATGTGGAGGAAGATGCGGTAAGATATGGATGGGGATGAGCAACGAAGGGGTACGGACGCAGGTCACGGGCAGTGCAGAGGCCCCCAACAGCCACACATTTTTTATTATGGGAGATGGGGCTAATCGAGGCACTTCGATCACTAGTAGATCAAGTGACCCGTGCGCGACTGACGGAAGACTCGGCCGGCGTGCCGGGTATAAATGTTTCCCTTTGTTTTTTTGCTTTACTAGCAAAAGAAACCATGCGTTGTAACGGGAAAAAAATAACACACACTCTTACTCCCAATAATGATGACTTAAGACCTCAATAGGTCCACGGCCTTTATTTTAACATGACATGACATTTGTGTTGCTGTGTATTCTCCTTCTCACCCTCGTTAGCGGTGGTCTCAGTGCCCACACAATCAAAACGCGTTTGAATGTGGTCAATCCTAAGGTGTCTCTCTCTCGCGCGCGCGTGTGCTCGCTCCGAGTAAGATGAGAAATCTGTTGTTTTCCCCCTGCGAGGCTTTTTAGAAGCATGCATGCATGGTTATTGATGCTTTGTTTCATCACAAATTTGTTTTAGTGAGGTGTGCAACCTGGATTGCCGCCGACACGAAAGAAAAACAAACTGTGGATGAAGTTTGCATGCAAAATAACTTAAAAATGTAATAGGTAAAATAACATCATATTCAGATTCTCTATATTTTTTTAATCAAATTTCATGTATGACATGTTAAATTCAGAGTTAGGGTTTAAAAGATACGGTTAATTTAGAAAAACATTTATTTTTCTAATCAAATTTCATATATGACTCAGACCAGTTTTTTGGTTAAAATGCAAAAAAGCGATACGTTTGTAGCTTAAATGTGTATCGTGGGTTAATTACTTATGTCTACTACGCAACTTTATTCTTCTAGACTCTGTTGGGCCCCAAACGCAAAGTTTTGTAGGACATCAACAAATTTCTCTGAAGTGGATGACCTAAGGTTTATCAATCCGTGGGAGGTGTAGGATGAAGATTGTAATGCCCAACATGCGGCTCTAGCCCGATCAAGTTGTGAACTCTTGATAAGGGTAGAAACGCATATCAGTCGTTAAACAAGGTGGACATATTACAAGATTTCATCAACTGAATACACTACAAGAAATATGTCAACTTGTGACCTTGAATATTGGTCACTAAAAGGTCATTGTTTTTCATCTGTGACCTTTTTTTGACCAAAAATAGAAGGTCAAAAGCTGAGGGTCGTTAACTGACTATAGCGACCTTTCTTCTGGAATGATCGAAGACGTTTATGACCAAAATATGTCCACTGTAGCGTTTTGGTCACTAGCAACCTCCCCAGACCACGTAGGCATCCAGCGTGGCAAGCTGATGTGGCACAAGATTCAGCCCGGTCCAATTCGGTTTTCTACATGGGCCTAGCCCAACAATTCAGCCTATTTGTGTTTTTTTCCTTTCATTTTTTGTCAGCTACATGGGCCAAGCCCAACAGCCATTTATTTTTTTGGGCCAATCTTTTACAGTATACATTTTTCTGGGCCTCAACATTTTTCCAGCCCACTTGTCAGTTTTCTTTTATTTCTTTTTCATTTTAAAGTAGGTTGCCAGGATCACTCTTTCTGTAACACACATTAGTTCTATATTTGTGCATAATATTTGATTCAAAAAGAGCCAATAAGGCATAATATTTCATACAACAGCCAAGCAAAGAAATTACAATGATACAGATATACAGATAACTAGTCCAGTGAGCTAAACGCATTGCTGGTTACAGTACAAATCTGGTTTTCAGGTAAAATACAATCTGGTAACAGTGAGATAATAGTACAAATCTGGTATTTAGCTAAAATACAACTAGATAAACAGATAACTAGTCCAGTGAGCTAAAACGCATTGCTGGGTGTGGGTTTTCTTCAGGATTCTTCTTCCTAGAGCTCCAACTTCTGAAGACTGAAGGCCAGCATCTGCAAATAGTAAATTATGATAAGTTAAAAACATAATCTAGTGAATCCATGAATATAAAATTCTCATAATGATGAAAAATTGCTGCAAAACTTTAGATTTAACAGGAAACAATGCATATAACATTCTCATAATAGCGAAAACAAAGATATATTTTGCAAATGATAAGTACCAGCACAGTGCAAGTTAACACAACAGATGGACAGTACAAGCTACAAGCAAATGATTTTCCACTTTAGAACAGGGCACATGCATCAATGTTTATAGTCAGGAACAAAGAAGACAATGCTGGAAGAGGCCAAAGAGATGAAATACCCTTGGGGGGGGGCGAAGATGGTGAAATGATGGCCTGGTTGTTCTTAGACAGCTCAAGGAGCACCTGATATCAAAAAATAGGCGTTTAAAGGGAAAAAATAGCCTGATTGTAGGCTCCAATCAGCCTGCATACAACAAGTAATAAAATTGTTAGGAGAGAGTATACAGTTACCAACAGCATGCATAAAACAACTTTGATGATGTAATATTTATTAAAAATGGCAGGCCAGGTTTCAAGTATAAACGACTAATGGAGCATGCAACAAATGTATTTGATACCAACTTAACTAATTCCACATGAATATTGTACGTTCCAATATACACAATCACTCCAAGATTAAGCTTATTCAGCCAATAAAATAAAGAGGATCACCATCATAATGGACCGATGGGTACAAATCGACCCAAAAAATCCCAGAGAAGCTAAAGCAAAAAAATAATCAACACTCCCCAGAAGCATGCTGAATTAATCATTTAATCCCAATATCTAGGTACCACAGTACATAACATCCCACAATTAAAGAAGAATGTTCGACAGTTCAAGACATTCAGGAAAATAAATAAAAACGGGATTGCATAGTCGAACTTGTACTATGCATAAATGGCAATCTAACTCGAAACAAGGAACAAATTTTCCCCATGCATGTCCCTGTACAGCCTATACAGCAATTCTACATATGCTTCAAGAGGGCGGACAAACCCAACTTGATTTGGTACATCAACCCATATAGACACATATCATGTTGAATAAGAAAAGCATGCATGGTACACTCATCCTAATCAACGTGGTAGTAGCACATTCTCATATGAATGGAACAAGCAGTCGCACAGCTTGATGAATGGATTAAAACTGAGACGTTTAATTATTTGCAGAATTGAAATTGTGCAAAACATGTAGTTGTACTATCAGAAGTGTATCTGCATTAGACCTTAGCAATCACAAATGATAAATGCAGAAGTAAAACGAAAGTAATATTCTTGATCTATATATACAGCTAGAAGGAGTACCTGAAATGCAAGTCATGTTAACCCTATATATATACAAATAAATACAATGACACCAGTAATACAAGTACAGAACTTTGTGTGTTCCCGTTGGCTTGTTATTAATGTGTTGTTACATATACTGGATGGCCAGTGCTGCCTGCATTAGAGTCACCATGTTGCCTGTAATTCCATCAAGAAAAATACCATCAGTATCATGATCAGAGTTTCAGAGCAAGAATAGTGAAGGCGATTATGCTATAAACAACAAGGAGATGATGCAAACTCTAACGAAGTAGGCATAGAGTAACAACAGCTCCATTACACTTAAGCTGCTGCTACCAGCTCCAATGTTAAGGTACTGGAATATAAAGACACATTGGAATATATTTCTAATTTGACCATAAATAGGCATGAATAATAAGCTCTACAGGCACTCCCCAAGATAAGTACACGCAGTAGGTTTTGTTTTATAGTTATCTACATTACAATTATCGGTTAGCAACATACTATTTATATCTAGAACCAGAATAGTTATCTACATTACAATAATCCTTAGTAATGCATAAATAATGCAGATATCTTTGTATAAATTAGCTTTATGTAACCTCTTCTTTTACATATACAAACATCCCCAAAGATAGGAAGGTCTAATGCTTTCCCTCAAAAAAAAACTCTGTACTAGTTATGATGAATCAACATAGATTCATCTCTTTTTAAAGCTCTTAAGTAGTAGAAAGTATTTCACAGCATAATGTTTGCATTGCTTGGACGAATACAATATGATTTCAGATAAGCACAACTAATGGTCTCAAACAAGCACAATTGATGATTTCCAAACAAGAATAACACAATACTGATTGATCTTGAACCATGCCAATAGACACAGGAATGGTACCACCAGGTTAGAAAGCACTCTACATTTACCAATTATAAAGCAATACAAGCAGAGATAAATAGGTCTACAGGTGCTTAGCCATAGATTTCCCCAACAACCCTTTAGTTTGTAGCGGGAGCAGAAATAATATGTTGATAAGCTCCGATTTTAGTCTAATTTGACCCACGAGAACAAATTGTTCTAACCAACATAAAAATCTAACCTAATACACCACAGAATCGTAGATTCTAAGACCATGCCAACGCTAATCGGATCTGCCAGTGCAACGGGATCTCAAGGAAGCCATTTCTACAGAGCCGCGCCCCGAATCGAAAAATGCGAGATGGGAGCGCAATCTCACCTCTGACCTTGTTGCAGAAGGGGCACGCCTGGTACTGGTAGAGCATGACATTCCGGGGCAGCAGATCATGGGCAACTGCTCCTTGGCCTGCACCTCGGCCACCGCCACCGTGGCAAACATACACCGCAGCCCCCCATGACCTCCTACGCCTTCATCTCATCCGCCACCGCCGCCACTGGCGTCACCTCCCGAGAAGGAACGGAAACAGAGCCCAGTTCAGCAGCAGGAAAATCAACTGGCTAAGCTAGGAGAAGGAAGTTGGTTCACTTGCGAAGGAGCACGGTGACGACCTGGCGGGTGGAGTCGTCGTGCCCGGCGACGGCCGCCTCCATCCGAATCCGCCTGCGTGGGGAGCTAGCGGACGAGTGGTGCGGCGATGGGAGGGGAAGCCGAGACCTTGTATGTTGGAAGCGGGTGTTTGGCCCCTGGCTTCCCCCCACCGCGGGCTCCATCGGGTGGGAGACAGAGGGAGATGAAGGTGGGGCGGCGGGGTGCCCCAATCTAGATCGAGGAGAGGGAGGACGCACACTGGATCCTGCCGGAGGGGAGGGGAGGGAGGGAGGAGCAGAGCATGGGGATCTTGGAGCGCGCTGGATCTTGCTGGAGGGGTGGGAGGGAGGGAGGAGAGGAAGGAAGGGGTGGGTGGCGGCGAGGGGAGGGGATGTGGGAGGGATCAGGGAGCGCTAGGGTTCGCGGGGAACAAGGGAGGAGTGCGGGCTGTGGCCTGTGGGTTGTTGGGCTAGGTGGGGTGAGAAGATGAGGATGGAGCGCTGCCGTTGGATCCGGGTGGATCGGACGGTGCTGGATCCACGATCCACGTGACATGCGTCTGAACCAATCAAAACAGAGTACATGTGTGTGACGTCCATGACCATCTAAGTAGGTCGTAACCGGCTGAAAATAAAGTGCATATCTCTTTGGCTAAGAGAACCAACTCTTTTGGCGCTGTCTTTCGGTGGTTCCCCTCCGCCGGTGACTTCTTCGTCGTCGACGGTGAGGAGGGTCGTCGGATCCCGCGTGTGTGGATCATTTTAGCTTTAGGTTTTAGGGTCCTAATAGCTTAGGTTTTTGGATCATTCGATGTCTCGACTTTGGGGGCGGGGGCGGCAATACTGAATAAAGAAGCTCTGGATTTTTATCTGGCAAGGCCACCAACAAGGACCTCGACACGTAGAAGAGCAGAGCATCGAGGAGGTGGTAACAAGCGAGGAGTTCGTTGTCGTCACCTTCTCGGTGACCGAAGACCCGTAGTCATACCCGCCGTTTTGTCAACATTTTGAAAGAAATTAAAAAAACAAAAAAACTTTCGCATTGTGGCATTATATCTGACCTAGTTTACAGGAAAAATAATAAACTTTGACTACAGTAAATGTCTTAAGATTCACCCACTGTGGCATTGTGGCATTATATTTGAACTTTGTGGCATTACAGGAAAAAACTTTTGCATTGTGGCATTATATTTGAACTGCAGCTGCGTCATAGTTTGCTATTTATTTTTTCCAAAAATCATTTCTAGGTACATAAGTATCTATTTAATCAGAGAAACATCAAAAGTTTTCCAAGAATCACCCACTAGCTAGGAACGGTCAAGCCCGCCGTTTTGACCGCATATTGAAACGGGCATAAAAAAATCAAAAAAATCAAAAAAATTGGAAAACCTTCGCATTGTGTCATTATATGTTACCAAGTTTCCAGGAATAATAATAAACTTGTACTACGGCAATTATTTTAAAAAAGTGTTCTCAGAAATGAGTTGTCATGCGTGAAGATTCATGGCTTTCAAGCCAAATGATCAATCTTATGGCCACATTCATGGCATAGTTTGTTCAAATGATCTCATATTGTGCACAAGGGTGCATATGGGAATGGAAAACAATATTGCCTAAGGAAGTTTTCATTTTCTTTGGACGAAAAATTCATTTTCCATTTTCCGAGTGCCCAAAAGGAGGTTTTTTTTGTGAAGGAGCTACCAAATAATTGTTGCAAAAATGGACCAAATCATTTTTATAAAATACTAGGCCATGTTTAATGCACAATTGACCAAATGGTTGGGTGTCAAAAGTTTTGATCCACCTCTGGTGAAAAAGACAAATTCCCGTCGATTCAACTAGAAACGGGTCAAATTTGAACTGCAGCTGCCTCATAGTTTGCTATTTATTTTTTCCAGAAATCATTTATAGGTACATAAGTATCTATTTAATCATAGAAACACCAAAAGTTTTCCAAGATTCAACAACTAGTTAGGAATGGTCAAGCCCGCCGTTTTGACCGCATTTTGAAACGGGCATAAAAAATTCAAAAAAATCAAAAAATTGGAAAACCTTTGCATTGTGTCATTATATGTGACCAAGTTTCCAGGAAAAATAATAAACTTGTAATACGGCAATTATTTAAAAGAAGTGTTCTCAGAAATGAGCTGTCATGTGTGAAGATTCATGGCTTTCAAGCCAAACGATCAATCTTATGGCCACATTCATGGCATAGTTTGTTCAAATGATCTCATATTGTGCACAAGGGTGCATATTGGAATGGCAAACAATATTGCCTAAGGAAGTTTTCATTTTCTTTGGACGAAAAATTCATTTTCCATTTTCTGAGTGCCCAAAAGGAGGTTTTTTTGTGAAGGAACTACCAGATAATTGTTGCAAAAATGGACCAAACAAATTTTATAAAATACTAGGCCATGTTTAATGCACAATTGACAAAATGGTTGGGTGTCAAAAGTTTCGATCCACCTCTGGTGAAAAAGATAAATTCCCGTCGATTTAGTTGGAAGCGGGTCAAATTTGAACTGCAGCTGCCTCATAGTTTGCTATTTATTTTTTCCAAAAATCATTTATAGGTATATAACTATCTATTTTATCATAGAAACGCCAAAAGTTTTCCAAGATTCAACAACTAGCTAGGAACGGTCAAGCCCGCCGTTTTGACCGCATTTTGAAACGGGCATAAAAAATTCAAAAAAATCAAAAAATTGGAAAACCTTCGCATTGTGTCATTATATGTGACCAAGTTTCCAGGAAAAATAATAAACTTGTAATATGGTAATTATTTAAAAAAAGTGTTCTCAGAAATAAGCTGTCATGCGTGAAGATTCATGGCTTTCAAGCCAAATGATCAATCTTATGGCCACATTCATGGCATAGTTTGTTAAAATGATCTCATATTGTGCACAAGGGTGCACATTGGAATGGCAAACAATATTGCCTAAGGAAGTTTTCATTTTCTTTGGACGAAAAATTCATTTTCCATTTTCCGAGTGCCCAAAAGGAGGTTTTTTTGTGAAGGAACTACCAAATAATTGTTGCAAAAATGGACCAAACAAATTTTATAAAATACTAGGACATGTTTAATGCACAATTGACAAAATGGTTGGGTGTCAAAAGTTTTGATCCACCTCTGGTGAAAAAGACAAATTCCCGTCGATTCAGTTGGAAGCGGGTCAAATTTGAACTGCAGCTGCCTCATAGTTTGCTATTTATTTTTTCCAAAAACCATTTATAGGTACATAAGTATCTATTTTATCATAGAAACACCAAAAGTTTTCCAAGATTCAACAACTAGCTAGGAACGGTCAAGCCCGCCGTTTTGACCGCATTTTGAAACGGGCATAAAAAATTCAAAAAAAATAAAAAAATTGGAAAACCTTCGCATTGTGTCATTATATGTGACCAAGTTTTCAGGAAAAATAATAAACTTGTAATACGGTAATTATTTAAAAAAAGTGTTCTTAGAAATGAGCTGTCATGCGTGAAGATTCATGGCTTTCAAGCCAAATGATCAATCTTATGGCCACATGCATGGCATAGTTTGTTAAAATGAGCTCATATTGTGCACAAGGGTGCATATTGGAATGGCAAACAATATTGCCTAAGGAAGTTTTCATTTTCTTTGGACGAAAAATTCATTTTCCATTTTCCGAGTGCCCAAAAGGAGGTTTTTTTTGAAGGAACTACCAAATAATTGTTGCAAAAATGGACCAAACAAATTTTATAAAATAGTAGGCCATGTTTAATGCACAATTGACAAAATGGTTGGGTGTCAAAAGTTTTGATCCACCTCTGGTGAAAAAGACAAATTCCCGTCTATTCAGTTGGAAGCGGGTCAAATTTGAACTGCAGCTGCCTCATAGTTTGCTATTTATTTTTTCCAAAAATCATTTCTAGGTAAATAAGTATCTATTTAATCAGAAATACATGGTTTAATGGCGAGACATCGAGGTTTGGACGGTGGCCGAGGGCCCCAACTCTAGAGCGCGTAAGCTCGCATGCCCGCCGCGTGGTCACCGCGTGACCGCGGCGTTGCCATGTGTTATGGGCAGCCTAGGCATGTATAGTGGGTTGGGCACTCCCCAGGTAGGTGCTAGGAAGAAAATCACAACATAAGATTCTCACGAGGAGACCGATCGATGCTCAAACATGAATAAGCAGCCAAGTGTTTGATTTGCGGTACGGGAATGCACATGGCTAATGGGCATGAGTTTTCGCTGAGGATGATCAGTTACTAAGAAGACCGTCTTCACAAATTTTCACCTCAAAAGGAGGAGCCTAGGTGGTACTTGCTTTACAAAGTACCACACTGGACATAAATACGAATGTTGAAGCTGGGCTCAAAATAATAAATGGATTGAGCTAGCATTTGGTGGAGGATGGTTATTTGGGCATAGGAAAGCACTCTAGAAAATGGATACCATTTGGACATGCCAAAGTGGTACTTGCTTCACAAAGTGCTGCTCTGATCAGAATAGGAAAATGAATATTTTTGAATTATTTTTGAACTAGGCAAGGAAGGGTTTTACATATTTGACGAAGATATGACCCAAAGAATTTATGAGATTTTTTTGGGAATTTTGGGAATAACAGAAATATAGGTTGCTTCATAACCTAGGGCAAAAACCGCCACATGGACATGACACATAGGCAAAACTGATGAGATGGCGCCTAGTCATCACAACCCACCACAATCTACAAGGCTATGGCCATCTATATTGGTCATTAACAACTAGAAATAAGGCAGCGGACTAGCACTGTTTGCTTTGTGACCTTTTCGTGTAAGGAAATTACGACCTTTCTAACCAAAATGGTCGCAATGGTTTAGGGTTTGGAGTCCCTCGAACAGCTTTTGACCAATTGGTCTGAAATGGTCATAGATCTATGACCAATTCTTTCAGGGTCACTGACAAAAGGTCACTAGTTGACATATTTCTTGTAGTGATAAAAGAGAATACCAGATAGAAATTGGCTTACACTCGCAACAAGCTACAACATGAATATCTCAATACATCAATACGTACAATCATCATGTAAAAAGTCAGGATCCGACTATGGATGAAACCAAACGAAAGAAAACCACAACAGTGCAATACCAATGCAATGCGGATGATGCGATGTTGAATGCAACAACAAAATAATTAACACAACTATAGCAAAATATAACGGAAGGCACCTGAAGCATCGGTCTCGGGCTGTCACAACTCTCCCCCACTTAAAAGAGATATCGCCCAGAGATCTTAGGAACAAGAAGAGGAAGAGGAAAAGGAAAAGGTAAAACTAAGTTGCTTCTTTGACAAAGGAGTGAAATCAACGACTGTTGAATGGTTGAGAAGCTTGAAATAAGGTATACAAAGGAGATTAATGAAGTTGAAATCACTTTGAAAGAGAAGAGAAAGAATGAACACCATGAGAACCTTGGAGGTTGCAAAGACATAAAGAATGCACAAAGAACAGGAAGAATTTGGGAATCACTTCGGTTGAAAAGAGAAGCAAGGAATATAACATGAACTTGACAATGATGTGATGATAGATCGAAGAGGGAAACATCACAATGCCTCTGGAACAAGTGAATGATAGCTAGATAGTTGGAATGAATAGAACGGAGAATGAAACCAACATCTTCTACCAAAAGGAACTTGAAAGAACAACCTTACGAAGAAGCCTTGAACAGATTTGTTGAATGAATCAATCAACCCAAAAGATATGCTAGTCATGGACTTATGGAAAACATCCCACAATTATGGGGCGAAAATCCGCCACCAACCTGAAAAGATAATTGATTGCTTAAGAGCAACATGGAGATGCCAAACTTCGTTCACCATGAGCATAAAAGAAAACTTGGGTCATGGATAAGCACCATCAATAGCAACATTCCTTAGGAAAGACTTTTAGGTGAAATATAACCCAAGATAACTCCAAGGAAGAAATTGAGGGGTTGAAAAGGATATCCCGAGCGAAGGGTAAATGATATGTTGAAAAATCTCATGAACAAAGGAAAGTTGTCAACCCGTCATCTTCTCTCCGTGACTCCTTATGAATCCAAAATGATATAGCACAACCACAAAAGATAAGGGAGAAGGAAATTGCACTTTAGAAGGCAATATGAAGAATGCTTTAAAACAAAACATGTGTTCAACACCATGTATCTTTAGAAGTATAGCTTGGGGGATCCTTAATAAGAGTGCCATGCTTTTCTTAAGGAGTAACACTTGATGGATCTTGATTTTGGAAAAGAATGTTGAAGAACACTTCGTAAATGAAACGGATCCTTGACTCACCACCATGAAGAACCTCTTGGAAGAACTCCAGAATTAAAAGGATGGTTGAAAAGAATAAGAGTTGAACTCTTACAATGATTTCCTTCGAACGCTGTTAACAACAAAGAGATGAAGCTCCGTGATTAGATAACCAGTACTCCAGAAAAAGAAGATGAAAACACTTGGAATTGAGAATTTAATGAAGAAACTCTGGAAGAAGGAATTAAATCCCCTCGATGAAATAAGAATAAGAATTATTATATGTCTATCCTTCATCAAATTAAATTGATGAGAAGCAATGGATTTGGCATACTACTTATTCTTTTGAAACAGATTGGAGAGAGATAGAACAACCTTGGAGAAAACTTCAACAAATCGATGGAAAGAGTTTGAAAATGAATGGAGATACTTGAGGGAATTTAGATACATGAGAACTAATATACCATGATCCGATTAGGAGAAATCTTGAACGAACCACCAATGAGAATTAGGAAAACGAACAAAGAAAACACCGATTTGGAGGAATTGGAGAACGAGAGCTAAAAGCTGAGAATGAAGAATTCTTCTTGAATGATGAACTCCAAAGAATCAAAACTGAAAACACTCGTGAAATACTCTAGATGGGTACAAAAAAATTCTCACGATCGGAAACAATTTGAGAGAACAACACCAATCTTGAACCAAGAATCTTCAAGAGAAAGAATGAAGATTTTAGAGGAAAGCTCTTCTTTGGTCTTGAAATGCTGAGAATGATGACGCGGAACACCACCTTGAATTGTTGAGACACTTCGTAACAATTAGAAGGATAAAGTTGGACCAAACATGAAAAGAATACGAAAACGATATTGGGGAAGGCACATGACTGATGGAATCCATTGGTTATCCAGAAGTTTGTTGTAATAATGGATTGTGGTAGAGTTGAGAAGATCTTGGCACAACACGAGAAGTTTTAAACATTGGCAGATGTTTCTTTCCTAAATTGCATCTGATGGACATATATCTGAACAAAGGAAGCGCGATGTGAGTATTATAGAGCTATAAAGCACAACTCTTAATCAACATTTCCATAGCAAAAAACGACATTTTTCTGCACAAGTAGAGAACTAGAGATACTATAGCATTGTGGCATGTATACCACCGTTATGGGATAATATATATGCCCCCACTTGACAGATGTGCAGTTCAACATAGATGCCTCGCACGCCTAGATCATGAGAGCATCAGATTTCATGAACCTGAGTATTCACAAGCACAAGATTAAACTGCACAATTTGTCAAAGTGGAGGCAAGCTCGTGCTGGAGGAGTAGATCATTTTGTGGGAAGTTAGTTTATTTAGTTGTGTTGGTGGGTGTTGGCCGTCTTGCACATGTTTGCATGTTTGAAACGCCTCTTGTAAATGTTGACTTCTTTCTTCTATGTAAATGGTTACTCTCAAAAATAAAAACGAAACTGCTAAAACTTACGAAACTTTTACCGAACCCTTACGTAACCTTCCTGATTTCAAGTGGGCGGGGCCCCTTCCCCTGATTTTAGCCAATCAAAAACTTTCACCTAAGCACTTACATAAATCATGTAGTAATTTAATAGGTTTAGCATTACTCGGATAAAAGTACATTCAGTATCCCACAAAATATTTGATAGGTGTACCTACGAGATAGTTATGGCTGACTGATACAGCTTTACAACTCATCCAGGTGTGTCAACATGGGCAAATATGACCCTTCGCATGTCCGTAGGCACATCATCCATGGATAAGAGGAGCTCGATCCTTATTTGTTCATCCCGTAATCATCTTCCTCGTATCTAAACCTTTAAATCCATACAAGGTCATGCAATGTAGATTAACACAACATCGACAAATACATAGCAGTTCATTTCATTCAACCGCCGGGGTCAAAGACTTCCGATCGGTAAGTCTTGAGTGCAATTTCGGCAAGCTTTTCTCCAAAGTCCTGGCATTGCGCTTTACCCCGAGACTGGATGAGCTTGTGGCGGCTAACCAGTCCGCGTTCAACCGTGGAAGGAGCATCCACGACAACTTCCGGATGGTACAGTTGACCACTAGGGAGTAGGCTGTGTGATTTGACGGCGAGTAGGCTGCTGCAAAAGTAGGGCTGCTGCAAAAGTAGGGCTGTGTGATTTGGCGGCGAGTTACTACTGGACAGGCGGGGCCCCGTGATTTGACTTGCCATTATCATTTTAACTACGGCACTACGACCGGCATGAGTCTCCTGATTCCTGACCACCTCCATACAGGTTCCTCTCCCAATGCTCCACCATGTAGTAGAGGCTGGCTCTTGCATGAGAGCCCACTTCTCCACTTTTTCCTTGCCTCTCTTTCCTCCACAGATGCAAAAATGCCATGTAAAGCGCACTATTGTACTTACTTGCTCCTACAGGTGCTTAAACTTGCCACATAGGCATAAAGTCTGATGTGGCAAGTTAATCAAGAAGAGAGAGACTAGTTTGGTGACCCAAGAAAGAAACGGTGCTAAGCACGTGTACCTAGGTGAAAAGACAATTTTGAGTCTATAGCTAATTAAATGAAGCAAACTTAGCAACACCATTTCATTGGAAGAGGTCACTCCTTGGCAAATGCAATAAATACTAGTACTCCCTGTGTCCCATTATATAAGAACGTTTTTGACACTACACTAGTGTCAAAAACATTCTTATATTATGGGACGGAGGGAGTACGAAGAAAGAGATAGAGGAGTAAAAAAATACACTTATAGCCAACCTTATAGCTAACCTTGTTGTAGTATGAGTGACTAAGTGATGACATGCCAACATCAGATAGCCTAACGCACCGTGTTAAATCTCCAAGGGCGCGACCGCGCGAGTGACACGACGGTCGTGGTAGGCGCGACCATGATACGGGCTGCTCGCAGCCCTTGGATCTGAGATCAAACGGTCATGCTAAGTTGCTGAAAATTTCCCGAATAACCCTCCAGGATAGGATATTCACCCATAGGTATAGAATCACGCCATGCAACCGTTCGATCTCAGATCCAAGGGCTCTCGGAAGCCCGTATCACGGGAGAATGGAAAGCCACTACCCTGCCGTTCGCATGCTGGTAGTTCACTCCTACTCGTCCTCGCACGTCCTTTAATACTACGACGGTTCGCCCCTAGTCGTCCCGTCCATTCACATTACGGCAGTTCCACTAATCCTAACCCTCCTCCCAGACCCATGGCGTCCCAAATCTCCCCGATCGGCGGTGAGTACAAGGTTAGAACCATCACCGATGATGAGTTCGACGTCATCTACACCCGTACTTCCGCGACGGTGAAAGGATGCCTTTCTCGCTTCAGACGCGTGTTCAAAAACTCAGATGATGAGTGGGTCGCTGGGCTAGATGTTGAGTACACCACATTCGTGGGACGAGAGAAGGATCTAAAGGACGAAGAGAGGAAGAAGCCCGCCGTGATCCAGGTTTGCGTACATAATGTTTGCTTGGTCTACCACATATGCCATGCCGACGTTGAGTGCCAGGATTTTAAGAACCTCCTCGAGGACAAAACAGTGAAATTCGTTACTGTAGACTTTAAGAACGACAAAGAAGTCCTGGGTCGGATAGGCCTCGTTGTAGGCAACCCCTTCGACCTCCAAAAGAATTGGCTAGTGCCCTCTCGTCAGCCCTCAATGCTGACCCTGGCAGGAGCCATGGTTCATCCTTCGTACCGTAAACTGGAGAAACCTCATTACATGTTTCATCGTCATGCATGGCAGTGGAATGTACTAGATATAGACTAGATCCACTACGCTGCAATGGATGGCTACCTTTGTTTCAATATCTACAATGGTTAGATGAAGAGCAATAGCCAAGTTGGCGGTTCAAGCAAAGAAGTATCGTCCAAGAGTAAGAGGGACAAGGACGAAGTTGAGGACGTGGACGAGGACTCCGAGTAAGGTGGCAGTGTCGTTGCTCATGGTGGTTCTAAACTTCTAATGCAGTGTCTACCGGATTAGTTGCATAGTTTAATTTCATGTGTGCTTAGTTTAATTTGAGGGGTGCGTTGTGCTGAGCCCCCAGCAGAACTATGTTATGTTTCTTCTCGTTACTTTAACTCTTCAGTATGTACATACTACTAGTATTTCTTTAATAGAATTTAGCACCCCAATTAAGCACGTACTAGCTTTTTTAATAGTACTATATGCATAATTTGGCGACGAGCGCTCTCTATATGTACCACCTTTTTTAAATTTCAATTTTTGCTCCATGGCGCAATCCATTGATAGTACTACTGTACAAAAGTATACATTTTTTAAAAGGCTAGAGTACTGTTCATCACATATATATAGCCGGTTAAATTCTCAACCTAGAATGACGTGCATGCCATGTAGTAAACCGATACGGAGGAAGTATAGTAAAAATGAGGTGATTTTACCGAGCGATCGGCGGGGGAGCATGGCTTGTCATGCGGTCCCATGTGTCATGATGTACCAAGGCGATGCGAAGCAATACTAGTACATGGTTTGAGATGATGTCGAACCGAAGTGTGAAATAATGGTTGCTTCGTCCGTCTGGGAAGGTGCGGCATTGTGATTTGACGTCTCATTGCTCATTACTACTACTCTGCCGGTACGAGTGGGGTGCGTCCCCCCTGCTGTTCTGCACTGTTATTTGGTGCTTGACATGTCGACCCGGTTGCTAAATGTGCCACATGTTGGCGACAGGAAATACAGAATTCATGAAAGGGAGCGTCGACGGAGGAGTATACTACAAAATTAATGAAAGGGAGCGATTTAGTTTTGGAAAAATCTGTTTTTTTCAGAGTACGTACCCACTAGGGTTTATAGGGCTCATCTAAAAAACATTTGTTTTTCCGTTTGATAAGTTCCAATTCTACTATACTAGTGGTAGTACCATTACATGTTGGATTTCGAGGTGCGTTAGATCACCCGACGCAAGCAGTGTCAAGAGGAAACTAACCAATGCATGTACAAGTTCATGGAAATTTAGTGGTCATTCATGCATTCGTTCTAATTAATGCCTCGGTAAACATAACTTCTTGAGAAAAACGAGCTTACTGTGCAAACTACAAAATTAATTCGACCACTCACTGTCTACCTTGGTTGGAGAGATTTTGAAATTGAGCCATAAACTGAAAAGGAGGGAGTAGTAACTTTCGTCTTGATTACTATTTGTGGCCTTGTATAGATGCAAAATGTATTTTTTTATAGTGGCCTTGTATAAGTAAATGGAGGGAGTACTAACCAAAGTACGTAGTAGGGACGAGGATTAAACGGAGGGAGTAGTAAAATTTTCTCCTAAGTGATGACTAACCTTATAGCTAACCTTGTTGTAGTATGAGTGACTAAGTGATGACTATGTATGACATGCCAACAACAGATAGCCTAACGCACCATGTTAAATCTCCAAGGGCGCGACCGCGTGTGCGACGCGATGGTCGTGGTAGGTGCGACCATGATACGGGGTGCTGGCAGCCCTTGGATCTGAGATCAAATGGTCGCATGCTAAGTTGCTGAAAATTTGTAGAATAACCCTCCAGGATAGGATATTCACCCATAGGTCTAGAATCACGCCATGCAACCGTTCGATCTCAGATCCAAGGGCTCTCGGAAGCCCGTATCATGGGAGAATGGAAAGCCACTACCCTACCGTTCGCACGCTGGCAGTTCGCTCCTACTCGTCCCTGCACGTCCTTTAATACTACGGCGGTTCGCTCCTAGTCGTCCCGTCCATTCACATTACGGCAGTTCCATTAATCCTAACCCTCCTCCCAAATCTATGGCGTCCCAAATCTCCCCGATCGGTGGTGAGTACAAGGTTAGACCAATCACCGATGATGAGTTTGACGTCATCTACACCCGTTCTTTCGCGGCGGTGAAAGGATGCCTTTCTCGCTTCAGACGCATGTTCAAAGACTCGGATGATGAGTGGGTCACTGGGCTAGATGTTGAGTACACCACAGTCATGGGACAAGAGAAGGATCTAAAGGATGAAGAGAGGAAGAATCCCGCCGTGATCCAGGTGTGCATGCATGACTTATGCTTGGTCTGTCTCATATGCCATGCCGACGTTGAGTGCCAGGATTTTAAGGACTTCCTCGAGAGCAACCTAGTCAAATTCGCTACTGTAGACTTTGGTAACGACAAATAAGTCCTGCGTCGGATAGGCCTCGTTGTAGGCAACACCTTGGACCTCCAAAAGAATCGGCTGGTGTCCTCTCGTCAGCCTTCAATGCTGACCCTGGCAGGAGCCATGGTTCATCCTTCATACGGTAAACTGGAGAAACCTCCATACACATTTCATTGTCATGCATGGCAGCGGAATGTACTAGATATAGACCACATCGACTACGCTGCAATGGATGGCTACCTTTGTTTCAATATCTACAAGGGTTGGATGAAGAGCAACAACCAAGTTGGCGGTTCAAGCAAAGAAGTATCGGCCAAGAGGAAGAGGGACAAGGACGAAGTCGAGGACGTGGACGAGGACTCCGAGTAAGGTGGCAGTGTCGTTGCTCATGGTGGTTCTAATGCAGTGTCTACCGGAATAGTTGCAAAGTTTAATTTCAGGTGTGCTTAATTTAATTTGAGGGGTGTGTTGTGCTGAGCCCCCAGCAGAACTATGTTATGTTTCTTCTTGTTACTTTAACTCTTCAGTACGTACATACTAGTATTTCTTACATCTCATCTTTTAGTTGGTATAGTACTACCACTTGTTTCTTCACATTATATACGTACAATATATATGGCCAACATCATATAGCCAATAGTTTAGTTGTTAAAGAATTTCAGGGTGCTTAGTTTTGTCAAAGAATTCCAAGGTGCTTAGTTTTATTTGAGGGGCGGGTTGTGCTGGACACCATTATTGTGACTAGCCTTTTTAATAGTACTATATGCATAATTTGGCGACGAGCGCTCTCTATATGTACCACCTTTTTTTTAATTTCAAGTTTTGCTCCATGGCGCAATCCATCGATACTACTGTTGTACGAAAGTATACATTTTTTAAAAGGCTAGAGGGCAGGGCAGTCTAGCTTGGTCGGTTTCACGAGAGGTGAGGGCCTTTGTGATTTGACGGCTCATTACTGCTGGAAGGCGGGGCCTTGTGATTTGACTGCTTGTATAAATGCGCCGACGACCTGATCGAGGAGGAGCAAAGAACCGTGCGGTATACTCAAGTTTTCCACTGGAGTAGTACTGCGGTGGAGGAGCACGAAACACGGCAGCCCAGTGCCATATGGCGATAAAAATGGTCTAATTTGCTAGTCATCTCATTGTTAGCATTGTTCTATTCATTCCCTCAAAAAACAAAAACCATTGTTCTATTCATGCCTCGCTGAGAACGTGACACGTGTGGCGAAACACCCGAAGCAAAAGATGAAACACAACAGCAAAAGAAGAAGGAAGATTATCACCCCAAATGATCTAATTCGCCGCGGAGTCGTAACTGCTTCTTCATCGCGTCCACGACCTCCATCTCCTTGCGTGTCTCCTCCGTCATCTTCTTCATTCTGTCCATGATGCGGGATTTCTCGATGTGAGCCTTCATCATCTGTTCCATGGCCGCATTACGTACCTTGACAGCAGCCGGGTGCTCAATTCAGAGCTTTGCCAACTCCTCCTTCTGTTCCATGACGATGGTCTGCAGCATCTTCATTGAGGAACTACTGTTCTCATGAAGCTTCTTCTAGCCGGCGTTCTTCTCCTTCAATAGGTCGATCTCATGGCAGAGCTTCGCCTTGTCCTCCTGAAGTCACAGGATTTCGCCGGTCGCCTTCTTCTCCGAGGCAATGCTCTTCTTCAGCAGCATCACCAAGCCGGCGGTCAACTCCCCCTGCTGATTGAGCTCAGCGGGCATGTCATCGAGGCTCTCTTTCAGCAACTCCATCAAGCCTTGGATGAACTCCTTCTGCTTATTGAGGTGCTTATTGAGCTGATCGAGCATGCCGTCGAGGGATAACGACTCCAGCTCTGCCGGCTCGGCATGTTCGCATCCGCGACTAGGGCGCTCGTGGGAGCCATCGCCTTCCCGTGAGAGATCTTTAGAGGTCTCTGCGTGGCGGTGAGCCCTCTTTTTTTTCCGCAGCCTTGGTTGCCGCTCCCTTGTTATGAGTAGTTCTCGACCTAGAGCTCTACTCGTAGGCCATGGCAACGACGGACGAAGAAGAAGCACTTATGAGGAGGAAAGGTAGAGTAATTTTAGGTTAGGTAGTTCCCCTTTTTATAACCTAAGTACTAGCACTAGTACTAATACCTGCATAGTGGGAACACGTTCAGGTTTGGTACATACTAGTAGGTGTGAGCAGGCTTTCGAATGTGATGGGAACAAGGTAAAGATTAATTGATGGTTTTGGTTTCGAGGCCCGAAACGGCTCCCGATGAGTTTAGCGGAACATAAATTTCAAGTACTACACTACTCAAATGCGTAAATATTATGTTACTGTCAAAAATTGGCACAAAATACGAAGGAGACCAATGTAAGTACTACTAGCAACCCACGACTTAACTACTCGCATGCGCGCAGTGGAGTAATAATGTCTTTCTTCCGCCCTCACGTCCACTCAATTTGCATGCGCTGTATTAATTGACCATCAATGAAGTGAACTACTTTACACGCGTCAAATTATCACATGGGGTGGATCGTGGTACAAAATTGCGTCCGCCCGTGTACTCGCGTGTGCGTGCGAGGGAATGAGTGCGTGCGTGGCGTGCGTGCACATCTTTGCTTCGTGCATGTACCGCCAGTATGGCTCAGGGAGGACGAGTACATTCTTCTAGAACCAGCAGCACGTCACCGTGATCAAACCACGCAAGGAGGTCGTGACAACGCCTCCAAATGTGCCACGTGGCTTCATGAACTGTAAGAGACACACTGTGTAGCGTGCCATCGGTATTCGAATTTACGTGTTTTGCACATACTCGAAGTACTAGTAAGGTACACGTGCATTGCACGCATCAGATTTTGCAACCAAATTATGAATAAATACCACACTATAGCATGTAAGCTCTGAGCCATATATGCGTGATGTAGCCCTTCGTTTAATTCTTATAGTTCATCTCATTCAAAATCAATTAGTTTTTATAAAAAAGCTAAGAACGCGGGAATAGGAAAAACATGGGATTATAGTGGAATGTCGTCTTGAATCCTATAGGATTGTACGAGTGTTTGATTGTGCATAGAAAAAACGCAGAATTCTTTCAAAGAGGTTTGAGTGGATGGGATGTTTCCTATGAAATCTAGTGCAAATGAATCATATGGAAAAATTCCTATGGTTTACAATCCTACGAATCAAACAACCAAGATAGGAAAAATTCCTAATGATTAGAATCCTCCAAAATTCCTTTGAGAATCCTTTGAATCAAAGAAGCCCTTAATCTATTTTATGATTCATGGAATTGTGTGTTGTAAAGCATGAAGTAAAAATAAATAATGGCAATTCAACTAGAAAAAAAGTTTGGGCAATTATGATATGGAAGATTTTAGAACAAAAGAGAACCACTGTTGTTTTGAGGTTTGTGCATTATGCTTAAGTTCAACCATGGAGTCTGCTAGATTGTACATGTGGCAAAATCTGGTGGGGGCTAGAAGATGGTGCGAGGGGTCGAGTGGAGGAGACTATGAAGGAATGCACAAGTGCGAGATCGATATTTAGAGAGAGGGGCGAACACGTGCGTTGTTGCACGTAGTGGCGGAGGCATGAAAAATAAATGAACTAGGGGGCCAAGCATTGCTAATCCTTTACGAGGAGGGTCAATTCATGAAATTAAACCTTTTTTAGTAGCAATTGTCTAATGGTCACATTCATATTAGCCTCGATATATAGTGATGTTAGGGGGGGCAGGGCCCTTACTGCCCCCTGTCTTCGCCATTGTGCACGCGTCTGGTAGATGAAGCGGAAGGCATGGATGATGAGAGGGGGACATTGGATATATAATTAATGTGGGTGTATTAGCTATATATGTTATTCCTATATAGAGAGGTATAGATTGATCGATGTGGACGTGGGAAAGAGGGTGAGACCTCACTGGATATATCGATTGATCGGTTTGTGTGGAAAACTATGAAAGACCTAGCTATATACACACATACATAGAGGAACATTGATCGTTGCGCAAGCACGCATGAGAGATAAAGAATGCCCGATATGATGGAGAGGGGGATGTGTGTGGGTGTGTGCCTTCATGGGAGACCGACCTGAAGAAAAAGATTGCATGCATGCGATGGATAATGCCGACTGGTAGTGTGTGTGCATGCATGCACAAGAGAAAGTTAGTGGTACAATTATAAAGAGAAGACTATTGTGTGGGTGTAAAAGAATAGGTGAGGTCACAATCAATGTAAAGTTGAATTCAAATATTTGAATAAGAGATCCTGATGTTTGAAACCCATGCATGCATGAATATAACGGAGATCTGTGCGGTGTGGTTTGGAAACAAGCATGTTGTAATGTATACACATTGAACAAGGTCAGACTGATTTGAATTTGAGATACCAATGGCAGGCATCATTTGCCCACGTCGCATCCGTGCATGGACACACTATTCTAATGGGAGATGATGGGCGGCTTTCGCATCACATATCTATATCTATACCCATATATATATATTATATTATATATTTTTTATATTGTGTGCGGGTAACTTTAACTTTGAAAGATGGTCGTTGGATGAGGCGAATCCGATGGTCCAAAGATGGCAAATTTGAGCACTATTGGCCGTTGGATATCATCTAGATTCCACCAGATTTCGCCACATGTATAATCTAGAAGACTCCATGGTTGAACTTAAGCATAATGCACAAACATCAAAACACAAGCACTTCTTATTTGTTCTAGAATCTTTTGTATCAGAATTGCCCAAATGTTTTTCTACATGATTTGCCTTATTTGTTTTTACTTTATGTCTTACAATGCACAATTCCATGAATCTTAAAATAGATTAGCTTTCTTATAAAACTAGATGATTTTGAATGAAATGAACTATAAGAATTAAACGATCATCTACATCATGCATATATGACTCAAATCTTGCATGCTATAATTTAGTATTTATTCATAATTTGGTTGCCAAATCTCATGCGTGCAATGCACGTGTACCTTACTCTAGTCTAAATGGTGTTTGTGTGTGTGTTGTGCGTGTTGAGGTGCAAATTGTCTTTTTTGGGGAGTACACGTTAAGCTTGTTCTTCCGAAATTTTAAGCCGCGCCTTGTTATGCCGAAAATTGAAGCTAGCGTCTCTGTCTATCGTGCTGCGAAACTCCCGCCTCTTCAACCCGCGCCTTGTTAGCCTGAAATATTTAAGATATATCTTTGTCTCGTTGTGCTCCGACAACTCCCTCCATCTCAACCCGCGCCTGGCTATTCCGAAATTACAACGCGCGCGAAAACTCCCACCTCCTGTGAAATCCCGACTCGCGAAGTGCCCGTGGTACCCCTGAACCGAAAGAACAACCTCAAATTGGTGGGGGGTACTTTCGTAACTTACCCCACATTTCGGACAAGCGCATCTCTAAGCCATGGTTCCCCACTGCCATTCCATCCGCCCACCCATTCATACACCGAGGCCGTGAAAACCCGCGATGAAACTGCTACTCTTGAGCTTGCGTTGGTTTTCCTCGAAGAGGAGAGGGTGATGCAGCAAGTGTAGCGTAAGTATTTCCCTCAGTTTTGAGAACCAAGGTATCAATCCAGTAGGAGGCTCCTCAAAAGTCCCACGCACCTACACAAACAAACTGAGAACTCGCAACCAACGCAATAAAGGGGTTGTCAATCCTGATACGTTTCCAACGTATCTATAATTTTTGATTGCTCCATGCTACTTTATCTACTGTTTTGGACTATATTGGGCTTTATTTTCCACTTTTATATTATTTTTGGGACTAACCTATTAACCGGAGGCCCAGCCCAGAATTGCAGTTTTTTTTTGCCTTTTTCAGTATTTCGAAGAAACAGAATATCAAACGGAGTCCAAACGGAATGAAACCTTCGGGAGCGTGATTTTCTCATCAGATAAGACCCAGGAGACTTAGACCCTCCGTCAAGAAAGCCATGAGGTGGCCACGAGGGTGGAGGGCGCGCCCCCTGGGTGCGCCCCCCTACCTCGTGGGCCCCTCAAAGCTCCACCGACGTACTCCTTCCTCCTATATATACCTACATATCCCCAAACAATCAGAACAGGAGCCAAAAACCTAATTCCATCGCCGCAACCTTCTGTATCCACGAGATCCCATCTTGGGGCCTGTTTCGGAGCTCCGCCGGAGGGGGCATCCACCATGGAGGGCTTCTACATCATCACCATAGCCCCTCCGATGAAGTGTGAGTAGTTTACTTCAGACTTTCGGGTCCATAGCTAGTAGCTAGATGGCTTCTTCTCTCTTTTTGGATCTCAATACAATGTTCTCCCCCCCTCTCGTGGAGATCTATTCGATGTAATCTTGTTTTTGTAGTGTGTTTGTTGAGACTGATGAATTGTGGGTTTATGATCCAGTATTATCTATGGAAAATATTTGATTCTTCTATGAATTCTTTTATGTATGATTGAGTTATCTTTACAAGTCTCTTCGAATTATCCTTTTTGGTTTGGCCAACTAGATTGGTAGTTCTTGCAATGGGAGAAGTGCTTAGCTTTGGGTTCAATCTTGCGGTGTCCTTTCCCAGTGACAGAAAGGGTTGCAAGGCACGTATTGTATTGTTGCCATCGAGGATAACAAGATTGGGTTTTTATCATATTGCATGAATTTATCCCTCTACATCATGTCATCTTGCTTAAGGCATTATTTTGTTTTTACTTAATACTCTAGATGCATGCTGGATAGCGGTCGATGAGTGGAGTAATAGTAGTAGATGCAGAATCGTTTCGATCTACTTGTTTTGGACGTGATGCCTATATACATGATCATTGCCAAGATATACTCATAACTATGCTCAATTCTGTCAATTGCTCAACAGTAATTTGTTCACCCACCGTAGAATACTTATGCTCTTGAGAGAAGCCACTAGTGTAACCTATGGCCCCCGGGTCTATTCTCATCATATCAATCTCTATCACTTTATTTACTTGCTTTGTTTTTACTTTGCCTTTTACTTTTTACTTTGCATCTATCTATCAAAAATACAAAAAATATTATTTATCAGCTCTATCAGATCTCACCCTCGTAAATGACCGTGAAGGGATTGACAACCCCTAAGCGTTGGTTGCGAGTAGCTATCGTTTTGTGTAGGTACGAGGGACTTGTGCGTGGTCTCCTACTGGATTGATACCTTGGTTCTCAAAAACTGAGGGAAATACTTACGCTACTTTGCTGCATCATCCTATTCTCTTCGGGGAAATCCAATGCAGTGCTCAAGAGGTAGCAAGAAGAATTTCTGGCACCGTTGCCGGGGAGGCTCACGCAAGCAAGTCAACAATACCAATTTTCAAGTTTTTGGTGAATTATTTTGATGGATTATGGAACAAGGAGTGGCAAGAGCCTAAGCTTGGGTATGCCCATGGCACCCCCAAGATAATCCAAGGACACCAAAAAGTCAAAGCTTGGGGATGCCCCGGAAGGCATCCCCTCTTTCGTCCACTTCCATCAGTAATTTACTTGGAGCTATATTTTTATTCACCACATGATATGTGTTTTGCTTGGAGCGTCTTGTATTATTTGCGTCTTTGCTTGTTAGTTTACCACAATCATCCTTGTTGTACACACCTTTTGAGAGAGCCATACATGATTTGGAATTTGTTAGAATACTCTATGTGCTTCACTTATATCTTTTGACCTTGATAGTTTTGCTCATAGTACTTCACTTATATCTTTTGAGCGTGATAATTTTTTACTCTAGTGCTTCACTTATACCTTTTAGAGCACGGTGGTGGATTTGTTTTAAAGAAACTATTGATCTCTCATGCTTCACTTAAATTATTTTGAGAGTCGTTAATAGCATGTAATTTGCTTAATGTTAATATACTTGGTATTCAAGATTTGTGAACCTTTCTTTTGAGTGAATTGAATACTAAGATAAGTTTGACGCTTGATAATTGTTTTGAGATACGGAGGTGATAATATCAAAGTCGTGCTAGTTGGGTGATTATGAATTTGAGAAATACTTGTGTTGAAGTTTGCAAGTCCCGTAGCATGCACGTATGGTTAAAGTTGTGTAACAAATTTGAAACATGAAGTGTACCTGGCTTGTGCATCCTTATGAGTGGCGGTCGGGGACGAGCGTGTTGGAAATATGCCCTAGAGGCAATAATAAATTAGTTATTATTATTATATTTCCTTGTTCATGATAATCATTTATTATCCATGCTATAATTGTATTGATAGGAAACTCAGATACATGTGTGGGTACATAGACAACACCATGTCCCTAGTAAGCCTCTAATTGACTAGCTCGTTGATCAATAGATGGTTACGGTTTCCTGACCATGGACATTGGATGTCGTTGATAACGGGATCACATCATTAGGAGAATGATGTGATGGACAAGACCCAATCCTAAGCCTAGCACAAAGATCGTGTAGTTCGTATGCTAGAGCTTTTCTAATGTCAAGTATCATTACCTTAGACATGAGATTGTGCAACTCCCGAATACCGTAGGAATGCTTTGGGTGTACCAAACGTCACAACGTAACTGGGTGGCTATAAAGGTGCACTATAGGTATCTCCGAAAGTGTCTGTTGAGTTGGCATGAATCGAGACTGGGATTTGTCACTCCATGTAATGGAGAGGTATCTCTGGGCCCACTCGGTAGGACATGATCATAATGTGCACAATGTGATCAAGGGGTTGATCACGGGATGATGTGTTGCAGAACGAGTAAAGAGACTTGCCGGTAACGAGATTGAACAAGGTATCGGCATACCGACGATCGAATCTCGGGCAAGTATAATACCACCGGACAAAGGGAATTGTATACGGGATTGATTGAATCCTCGATATCGTGGTTCATCCGATGAGATCATCGTGGAACATGTGGGAGCCAACATGGGTATCCAGATCCCGCTGTTGGTTATTGACCAGAGAACGTCTCGGTCATGTCTGCATGGTTCCCGAACCCGTAGGGTCTACACACTTAAGGTTCGATGACGCTAGGTTTATAGGGAATAGATATATGTGGTTACCGAATGTTGTTCGGAGTCCTGGATGACATCCCGGACATCACGAGGAGTTCCGGAATGGTCCGGAGGTAAAGATTTATATATGGGAAGTCCTGTTTTGGTCACCGGAAAAGTTTCGGGTGTTATCAGTAACGTACCGGGACCACTGGGAGGGTCCCGGGGGTCCACCAAGTGGGGCCACCGGCCCCAGAGGGCAGCATGGGCCAAGTGTGGGAGGGTACCAGCCCCAGGTGGGCTGGTGCGCCCCCCACAAGGGCCCAAGGCGCCTAGGGTTTGGGGAGGGGGCGCACCCACCTTACTTGGGGGGCAAGTTTCCCCTCTTCCCCCCCTTGGCCGCCACCCAGATGGGGATTGGGGCTGCCGCCACCCCTAGGGAGGGAACCCTAGGTGGGGGCGCAGCCCTCCCTCTCCCCCTATATATAGTGGAGGCAAAGGGGCAGCCCAACACACGAAGTTCTTCTCCTGTTGGCGCAGCCCTACCTCTCTTTCTCCTCCTCTCCCGCGGTGCTTGGCGAAGCCCTGCAGGATTGCCACGCTCCTCCATCACCACCACGCCGTTGTGCTCCTGCTGGATGGTGTCTTCGTCAACCTCTCCCTCTCTCCTTGCTGGATCAAGGCATGGGAGACGTCACTGGTCTGTACATGTGTTGAACGCGGAGGTGCCGTCCGTTCAGCACTAGGATCTCCAGTGATTTGGATCACGACGAGTACGACTCCTTCAACCCCGTTCTCTTGAACGCTTCCGCTTAGCGATCTACAAGGGTATGTAGATGCACTCTCCTTCCCCTCGTTGCTAGTCTCTCCATAGATAGATCTTGCTGATTCATAGGAAAATTTTGAATTTCTGCTACGTTCCCCAACAGTGGCATCATGAGCTAGGTCTATTGCGTAGATTCTGTGCACGAGTAGAACACAAAGTAGTTGTGGGCGTTGATTTTGTTCAATATGCTTACTGTTACTAGTCCAATCTTCATTCAGCGGCATTGTGGGATGAAGCAGCCCGGACCGACCTTACACGTACACTTACGTGAGACAGGTTCCACCGACTGACATGCACTTGTTGCATAAGGTGGCTAGCGGGTGCCAGTCTCTCCCACTTTAGTCGGATCGGATTCGATGAAAAGGGTCCTTATGAAGGGTAAATAGCAATTGACATATCACGTTGTCATTTTTGCGTAAGTAAGAAACGTTCTTGCTAGAAACCCATAGCAGCCACGTAAAACATGCAAACAACAATTAGAGGACGTCTAACTTGTTTTTGCAGGGTATGCTATGTGATGTGATATGGCCAAGAAGAATGTGATGAATGATATGTGATGTATGAGATTGATCATGTTCTTCTAATAGGAATCACGACTTGCACGTCGATGAGTATGACAACCGGCAGGAGCCATAGGAGTTGTCTTTATTTATTGTATGACCTACGTGTCATTGAACAACACCATGTAATTACTTTACTTTATTGCTAACCGGTATCCATAGTAGTAGAAGTAATAAGTTGGCGAGACAACTTCATGGAGACACGGTGATGGAGATCATGATGATGGAGATCATGGTGTCATGCCGATGATGATGATGATCATGGAGCCCCGAAGATGGAGATCAAAAGGAGCAACATGATATTGGCCATATCATGTCACTATTTGTTTGCATGTGATGTTTATCATGTTTATACATCTTATTTGCTTAGAACGACGGTAGTAAATAAGATGATCCCTCATTAAAATTTCAAGAAATTGTTCCCCCTAACTGTGCACCGTTGCAAAAGTTCGTCGTTTCAAAGCACCACGTGATCATCGGGTGTGATAGATTCTAACGTTCACATACAACGGGTGTAAGCCAGATTTACACACGCGAAACACTTAGGTTGACTTGACGAGCCTAGCATGTATAGACATGGCCTCGGAACACAAGAGACCGAAAGGTCGAGCATGAGTCGTATAGTAGATACGATCAACATGAAGATGTTCACCGATGATGACTAGTCCGTCTCACGTGATGATTGGACACGGCCTAGTTGACTCGGATCATGTAATCACTTAGATGACTAGAGGGATGTCTATCTGAGTGGGAGTTCATAAGATGAACTTAATTATCCTGAACATAGTCAAAAGATTCTTGCAAATTATGTCGTAAGATCGCGCTTTAGTTCTACTGTTTAGATATGTTCCTAGAGAAAATTTAGTTGAAAGTTGATAGTAGCGATTATGCGGACTAGGTCCGTAAACTGAGGATTGTCCTCGTTGCTTCGTAAAAGGCTTATGTCCTTAATGCACCGCTCCGTGTGCTGGACCTCGAACATAGTCTGTGGATGTTGCGAACATCTGACATACACGTTTTGATAACTACGTGATAGTTCAGTTAAATGGTTTAGAGTAGAGGCACCAAAGACGTTTTCTAAACATCGCGGAACGTACGAGACGTTTCAAGGGCTGAAATTGGGATTTCAGGCTCGTGCCCACGTCAAGAGGTATGAGACCTCCGACGATTTTCTTAGCCTGTAAACTAAGGGAGAAAATCTCAATCGTTGAGCTTGTGCTCAGATTGTCTGAGTACAACAATCACTTTAATCGAATGGGAGTTGATCTTCTAGATGAGATAGTGATGTTTCTCCAAAGTCATTGCCACCAAGCTGCTAGAGCTTCGTGATGAACTATAACATATCAGGGATAGATATGATGATCCTTGAAGTATTCACTATGTTTGACACCGCGAAAGTAGAAGTCAAGTAGGAGCATCAATTGTTGATGGTTGGTAAAACCACTAGTTTCAAGAAGGGCAAGGGCAAGAAGGGATACTTCATGAAACGGCAAAAACAGTTGCTGCTCTAGTGAAAACCCAAGGTTGAACCCAAACCCGAGACTAAGTGCTTCTGTAATGAGAGGAACGGACATTAAAGCAGAACCACCCTAGATACTTAGTAGATAAGAAGGCAGGCAAGGTCGATAGAAGTATATTGGATATACATTATGTTAATGTGTACTTTACTAGTACTCCTAGTAGCACCAGGGTATTAGATACCGGTTCGGTTGCTAAGTGTTAGTAACTCGAAATAAAAGGCTACGGAATAAACGGAGACTAGCTAAAGGTGAGTTGACGATATGTGTTGGAAGTGTTTTCCAATCTTGATGTGATCAAGCATCGCATGCTCCCTCTACCATCGAGTTTGGTGTTTGCGTTGAGCATAGACATGATTGGATTATGTCCATCGCAATACGGTTATTCATTTAAGGAGAATAATGGTTACTCTATTTATTTGAATAATACCTTCAATGGTCTTGCACCCAAAATGAATGGTTATTGAATCTCGATCGTAGTGATACACATGTTCATGCCAAAAGATATAAGATAGTAATGATAGTACCACCTACTTGTGGCACTGCCATGTAAGTCATATTGGTATAAAACGCATGAAGAAGCTCCATGTTGATGGATCTTTGGACTCACTCATTTTGAAAAAATTTGAGACATGTGAACCATGTCTATTGGTGTATATGCATGAAGAAACTCCATGCAAATGGACGGTTTTGGACTCACTTGATTTTGAATCACTTGAGACATGCAAATCATACCACATGGGCAAGATGACTGAAAGCCTCGTTTTCAGTAAAATGGAACAAGAAAGCAACTTGTTGGAAGTAATACATTTTGATGTGTGCAGTCCAATGAGTGATGAGGCACGTAGTGGATATCGTTATGTTCTTACTTCACGGATGATTTGAGTAGATACTGAGTATATTTACTTGATGAAACACAAGTCTGAATTATTGAATGGTTCAAGTAATTTCAGAGTGAAGTTGAAGATCATCGTGACAAGAGGATAAAATGTCTATGATATGATCATAGAGATGAGTATCTGAGTTACGAGCTTTGGCACGCAATTAAGACATTGTGGAAATTGTTTCACAATTAATACCGCCTGGAACACCATAGTGTGATGGTGTGTCCGAACATCATAATTGCACCCTATTGGATATGGTGCGTACCATGATGTCTCTTATCGAATTACCACTATCGTTCATGGGTTAGGCATTAGAGACAACCGCACTCACTTTATAGGGCACCACATAATTCTGTTGAGACGATGCTGTTTGAACTATGGTTTGGAGAAACCTAAGTTGTCGTTTCTTAAAAGTTTGGGGCTGCGACGCTTATGTGAAAAAGTTTCAGGTTGATAAGCTCGAACCCAAAGCGGATAAAATGCATCTTCATAGGACACCCAAAACAGTTGGGTATACCTCCTAATTCAGATCCGAAAGCAATAGGGATTGTTTCTTGAATCGGGTCCTTTCTCGAGGAAAGGTTTGTCTCGAGAATTGAGTGGGAGGATGGTGGAGACTTGATGAGGTTATTGAACCGTCACTTCAACAAGTGTGTAGCAGGGCACAGGAAGTTGTTCCTGTGGCGCCTACACCAATTGAAGTAGAAGCTTATGATAGTGATCATGAAGTTTTGGATCAAGTCACTACCATACCTCGTAGGGTGACAAGGATGCGTACTACTTCAGAGTGGTACAGTAATCCTGTCTTGAAGGTCATGTTGCTAGACAACAATGAACCTACGAGCTATGGAGAAGCGATGGTGGGCCCAAATTCCGACAAATGGTTAGAAGCCATGAAATCCGAGATAGGATCCATGTATCAGAACAAAGCATGGACTTTGGTGGACTTGCCCGATGATCGGCAAGCCATTGAGATAAATGGATCTTTAAGAAGAAGACGGACGTGGACGGTAATGTCACCGTCTATGAAGCTCGACTTGTGGCGAAGAGTTTTTCACAAGTTCAAGGAGTTGACTACGATGAGATTTTCTCATCCGTAGCGATGCTTAAGTCCGTCGGAATCATGTTAGCATTAGCTGCATTTATGAAATCTGGCAGATGGATGTCAAAACGAGTTTCCTTAGCAGTTTTCGTAAGGAAAGGTTGTATGTGATACAATCAGAAAGGTTTTGTCGATCCTAAGGATGCTAAAAGGTATGCTAGCTCCAGCAGTCCTTCCATGGACTGGAGTAAGCATCTCGGAGTTGGAATATGCACTTTGATAAGATGATCAAAGATTTTGGGTTTATACGAAGTTTATGAGAAACTTGTATTTCCAAAGAAGTGAGTGGGAGCACTATAGAATTTCTGATGAGTATATGTTGTTGACATATTGTTGATCAGAAATGATTTAGAATTTCTGGAAAGCATACAGGGTTATTTGAAAGGTGTTTTTGAATAGAAAACCTGGATTAAGCTACTTGAACATTGAGCATCAAGATCTATGAGGATAGATCAAAAACGCTTAATGGTACTTTCAAATGAGCATATACCTTGGCATGATCTTGAAGGTGTTCAAGATGGATCAGTCAAAGAAGGAGTTCTTGCCTGAGATGTAAGGTATGAAGTTAAGACTTAAAACTCGACCACGGCAGAAAAGAGAGAAAGGACGAAGGTCGTCCCCTATGCTTTAGACGTAGGCTCTACAGTATGCTATGCTGTGTACCGCACTTGATGTGTGCCTTGCTACATATCTGGCAAGAGGGTACAAAGGTGATCAAGGAGTGGATCACCAGATAGCGGTCAAAATTATCCTTAGAGGAATAAGGATATGTTTCTTGATTATGGAGGTGATAAAGAGTTCGACATAAAGGGTTACGTCGATGCAAGCTTTAACACATATCCGAATGACTCTGAGTAGCAAACCGGATACGTATAGTGGAGCAACCATTTGGAATAGCTCCAAGTGGAGCGTGGAAGCAGCATTTACAATATGACCTAGAGATTTGCGAAGTACATACGGATCTGAATGTTGCAGACCCGTTGACTAAAACCTCTCTCACAAGCAAAACATGATCAAACCCCAGAACTCATTGAGTCTTAATCACATGATGATGTGAACTAGTTTAGCGACACTAGTAAACTCTTTGGATGTTGGTCACATGGCGATGTGACCTGTCAGTGTTAATCACATGGCGATGTGAACTAGATTATTGACTCTAGTGCAAGTGGGAGACTGTTGGAAATATGCCCTAGAGGCAATAATAAATTAGTTATTATTATTATATTTCCTTGTTCATGATAATCGTTTATTATCCATTCTATAATTGTATTGATAGGAAACTCAGATACATGTGTGGGTACATAGACAACACCATGTCCCTAGTAAGCCTCTAATTGACTAGCTCGTTGATCAATAGATGGTTACGGTTTCCTGACCATGGACATTGGATGTCGTTGATAACGGGATCACATCATTAGGAGAATGATGTGATGGACAAGACCCAATCCTAATCCTAGCACAAAGATCGTGTAGTTCGTATGCTAGAGCTTCTCTAATGTCAAGTATCATTTCCTTAGACCATGAGATTGTGCAACTCCCGGATACCGTAGGAATGCTTTGGGTGTACCAAACGTCACAACGTAACTGGGTGGCTATAAAGGCGCACTACAGGTATCTCCGAAAGTGTCTGTTGAGTTGGCACGAATCGAGACTAGGATTTGTCACTCTGTGTAACGGAGAGGTATCTCTGGGCCCACTCGGTAGGACATCATCATAATGTGCACAATGTGACCAAGGGGTTGATCACGGGATGATGTGTTACCGAACGAGTAAAGAGACTTGCCGGTAACGAGATTGAACAAGGTATCGGCATACCGATGATCGAATCTCGGGCAAGTATAATACCACCGGACAAAGGGAATTGTATACGGGATTGATTGAATCCTCTACATCGTGGTTCATCCGATGAGATCATCGTGGAACATGTGGGAGCCAACATGGGTATCCAGATCCTGCTGTTGGTTATTGACCGGAGAACGTCTCGGTCATGTCTGCATGGTTCCCAAACCCGTAGGGTTTACACACTTAAGGTTCGATGACGCTAGGGTTATAGGGAATAGATATACGTGGTTACCAAATGTTGTTCGGAGTCCCGGATGAGATCCCGGACGTCACGAGGAGTTCCGGAATGGTCCGTAGGTAAAGATTTATATATGGGAAGTCCTGTTTTGGTCACTGGAAAAGTTTGGGGTGTTATCGGTAATGTACCAGGACCACTGGGATGGTCCCGGGGGTCCACCAAGTGGGGCCACCGGCCCCAGAGGGCAGCATGGGCCAAGTGTGGGAGGGGACCAGCCCCAGGTGGGCTGGTGTGCCCCCCACAAGGGCCCAAGGCACCTAGGGTTTGGGGAGGGGGCGCACCCACCTTACTTGGGGGGCAAGTTTCCCCTCTTCCCCCCCTTGGCCGCCACCCAGATGGGGATTGGGGCTGCCTCCACCCCTAGGGAGGGAACCCTAGGTGGGGGTGTAGCCCTCCCTATCCCCCTATATATAGTGGAGGCAAAGGGGCAGCCCAACACACGAAGTTCTTCTCCTGTTGGCGCAGCCCTACCTCTCTTTCTCCTCCTCTCCCGCGGTGCTTGGCGAAGCCCTGCAGGATTGCCACGCTCCTCCATCACCACCACGCCGTTGTGCTGCTGCTGGATGGGGTATTCTTCAACCTCTCCCTCTCTCCTTGCTGGATCAAGGCATGGGAGACGTCACCGGGCTGTACGTGTGTTGAACGCGGAGGTGCCGTCCGTTCGGCACTAGGATCTCCGGTGATTTGGAGCACGACGAGTACGACTCCTTCAACCCCGTTCTCTTGAACGCTTCCGCTTAGCGATCTACAAGGGTATGTAGATGCACTCTCCTTCCCCTCTTTGCTAGTCTCTCCATAGATAGATCTTGGTGATTCGTAGGAAAATTTTGAATTTCTGCTACGTTCCCTAACAGAGCGATGGTCTTTTCCTACCAATCTATCCCCCTAGGAGCATGCGCGTAGTACTTGATTTTTGATGACTTCTAAATTTTTGAAATAAGTATATGAGTTCTTTTGACTAATGTTGAGTCCATGGATTATACGCACTCTCACCTTTCTGCCTTTTCTAGCCTCTTTGGTACCGAGCATTGCCCTTTCTCACCTTGAGAGTTGGCGCAAACTTCGCCGGTGCATCCAAACCCCGTGATACGATATGCTCTATCACACATAAACCTCCTTATATCTTCCTAAAAACAGCCACCATACCTACCTATCATGGGATTTCCATAGCCATTCCGAGATATATTGCCATGCAACTTCCATCATCATCATCATGACATACATTACTTTTGTCATATTGCCATTGCATGATCATGTAGTTGACATCGTATTTGTGGCAAAGACACCAAGCATTATTTTTCATACATGTCACTCTTGATTCATTGCACCATCCCGGTACACCACCGGAGGCATTCATATAGAGTCATATCTTGTTCTAAGTTTCGAGTTGTAATCCTTATGTTGTAATCAATAGAAGTGTGATGATCATCATTATTAGAGCATTGCCCAAAAAAAGAGAAAGACCAAAAAAAAGAAAGGCCCAAAAAAGGGCAATGCTACTATCTCTTTTTCCACACTTGTGCTTCAAATTAGCACCTTGTTCTTCATGTAGTGAGTCTCATATATCGTGCTTCAAAGTAGCACCTTGTTCTTCATGTAGTGAGTCTCATAAGTTGTCTTTTTATACTAGTGGGAATTTTTCATTATAGAACTTGGCTTGTATATTCCTACGATAGGCTTCCTCAAATGCCCTAGGTCTTCATGAGCTAGCATGTTGGATGCACACCCACTAGTTTTCTTTTGTTGAGCATTCGTAGCTCTAGTGCATCCGTTGCATGGCAATCCCTACTCCTCATGTTGACATCAATTGATGGGAATCTCCATAGCCCATTGATTAGCCTCGTTAACGTGAGAATTTCTCCTTTTTTGTCTTCTCCACACAATCCCCATCATCATATTCTATTCCACCCATAGTGCTATATCCATGGCTCACGCTCATGTATTGCGTGAAGGTTGAAAAAGTTTGAGATTATTTAAGTGTGAAACAATTGCTTGGCTTGTCATCGGGGGTATAGAAGTTGGGAACATCTTTGTGTGACGAAAATGAAGCATAGCCTAACTATATGATTTTGTAGGGATGAACTTTCTTTTGCCATGTTATTTTGAGAAGACATGATTGCTTTGATTAGTATGCTTGAAGTATTATTATTTTTGTGTCAATATGAACTTTTGTCTTGAATCTTTTAGATCTGAATATTCATATCACAATTGAGAAGTTTTACATTGAAATTATGCCAAAGTATCACTCCGCATCAAAAATTCTTTTTTATCATTTACCTACTCGAGGACGAGCAGGAATTAAGCTTGGGGATGCCTGATACGTCCCCAACGTATCTATAATTTTTTATTGCTCCATGCTACTTTATCTACTGTTTTGGACTATATTGGGCTTTATTTTCCACTTTTATATTATTTTTGGGACTAACCTATTAACCAGAGGCCCAGCCCAGAATTGCTGTTTTTTGCCTTTTTTAGTATTTCGAAGAAACAGAATATCAAACGGAGTCCAAACGGAATGAAACCTTTGGGAGCGTGATTTTCTCATCAGATAAGACCAAGGAGACTTGGACCCTCCGTCAAGAAAGCCACGAGGCGGCCACGAGGGTGGAGGGCGCGCCCCCCCTGGGCGCACCCCCTACCTCGTGGGCCCCTCGAAGCTCCACCAACGTACTCCTTCCACCTATATATACCTATGTATCCCCAAACGATCAGAACAGGAGCCAAAAACCTAATTCCACCACCGCAACCTTCTGTATCCACGAGATCCCATCTTGGGGCCTGTTCGGAGCTCCGCCGGAGGGGGCATCCACCACGGAGGGCTTCTACATCATCACCATAGCTCCTCCGTGTTGGGGAACATTGCATAAACTAAAAAAATTCCTACGTTCACCAAGATCAATCTACGAGTTCATCTAGCAACGAGAGAGAGCAGTGCATCTACATACCCTTGTAGATCGCGAGCGGAAGCGTTCAAGAGAACAAGGTTGAGGGAGTCGTACTCGTCGTGATCCAAATCACCGGAGATCCTAGTGCCGAACGGACGGCACCTCCGCGTTCAACACACGTACGGTCAGTGTGACATCTCCTCCTTGATCCAGCAAGGGGGAAGGAGAGGTTGATGAAGATCCAGTAGCACGACGGCGTGGTGGTGGATGCAGCAGGGATCCCGGCAGGGCTTCGCCAAGCGTCTGCGGGAGAGAGAGGTGTAGCAAGGGGGAAGCGAGGCGCCAAGTGCCAGGGTGCGGCTGCCCTCCATCCCCCCTCTTTATATAGGGTCCCCAGGGGGGGCGCCGGCCCTAGGAGATGGGATCTCCTAGGGGGCGGCGGCCAAGGGGGTGCCTTGCCCCCCAAGGCAAGTGGAGGCGCCCCCTCCCCTAGGGTTCCCAACCCTAGGCGCAGGGGGGGCCCCAAGGGGGCGCACCAGCCCACCAGGGGCTGGTTCCCCTCCCACTTCAGCCCATGGGGCCCTCCGGGATAGGTGGCCCCACCCGATGGACCCCCGGGACCCTTCCGGTGGTCCCGGTACAATACCGGTGACCCTCGAAACTTTCCCGATGGCCGAAACTCGACTTCCCATATATAATTCTTTACCTCCGGACCATTCCGGAACTCCTCGTGACATCCGGGATCTCATCCGGGACTTCGAACAACTTTCGGTTTGCTGCATACTAATATCTCTACAACCCTAGCGTCACCGAACCTTAAGTGTGTAGACCCTACGGGTTCGGGAGACACGTAGACATGACCGAGACGGCTCTCCGGTCAATAACCAACAGCGGGATCTGGATACCCATGTTGGCTCCCACATGCTCCTCGATGATCTCATCGGATGAACCACGATGTCGAGGATTCAAGCAACCCCGTATACAATTCCCTTTGTCAATCGGTATGTTACTTGCCCGAGATTCGATCGTCGGTATCCCAATACCTCGTTCAATCTCGTTACCGGCAAGTCACTTTACTCGTACCGTAATGCATGATCCCGTGACCAGACACTTGGTCACTTTGAGCTCATTATGATGATGCATTACCGAGTGGGCCCAGAGATACCTCTCCGTCATACGGAGTGACAAATCCCAGTCTCGATCCGTGTCAACCCAACAGACACTTTCGGAGATACCCGTAGTATACCTTTATAGTCACCCAGTTACGTTGTGACGTTTGGTACACCCAAAGCACTCCTACGGTATCCGGGAGTTACACGATCTCATGGTCTAAGGAAAAGATACTTGACATTGGAAAAGCTCTAGCAAACGAACTACACGATCTTGTGCTATGCTTAGGATTGGGTCTTGTCCATCACATCATTCTCCTAATGATGTGATCCCGTTATCAATGACATCCAATGTCCATAGTCAGGAAACCATGACTATCTGTTGATCAACGAGCTAGTCAACTAGAGGCTCACTAGGGACATGTTGTGGTCTATGTATTCACACGTGTATTACGATTTCCGGATAATACAATTATAGCATGAATAAAAGACAATTATCATGAACAAGGAAATATAATAATAATCCTTTTATTATTGCCTCTAGGGCATATTTCCAACAGTCTCCCACTTGCACTAGAGTCAATAATCTAGTTACATTGTGATGAATCGAACACCCATAGAGTTCTGGTGTTGATCATGTTTTGCTCGCGGAAGAGGTTTAGTCAACGGATCTGCGACATTCAGATCCGTATGTACTTTGCAAATATCTATGTCTCCATCTTGAACATTTTCACGGATGGAGTTGAAACGACGCTTGATGTGCCTGGTCTTCTTGTGAAACCTGGGCTCCTTGGCAAGGGCAATAGCTCCAGTGTTGTCACAGAAGAGAGTGATCGGCCCCGACGCATTGGGTATGACTCCTAGGTCGGTGATGAACTCCTTCATCCATATTGCTTCATGCGCTGCCTCCGAGGCTGCCATGTACTCCGCTTCACATGTAGATCCCGCCACGACGCTCTGCTTGCAACTGCACCAGCTTACTGCTCCACGATTCAACATATACACGTATCCGGTTTGTGACTTAGAGTCATCCAGATCTGTGTCGAAGCTAGCATCGACGTAACCCTTTACGACGAGCTCTTCGTCACCTCCATAGACGAGAAACATGTCCTTTGTCCTTTTCAGGTACTTCAGGATATTCTTGACCGCTGTCCAGTGTTCCTTGCCGGGATTACTTTGGTACCTTCCTACCAAACTTACGGCAAGGTTTACATCAGGTCTGGTACACAGCATGGCATACATAATAGATCCTATGGCTGAGGCATAGGGGATGACACTCATCTCTTCTTTATCTTCTGCCGTGGTCGGGCATTGAGCCGAGCTCAATCTCACACCTTGCAATACAGGCAAGAACCCTTTCTTGGACTGATCCATATTGAACTTCTTCAATATCTTATCAAGGTATGTGCTTTGTGAAAGACCTATGAGGCGTCTCGATCTATCCCTATAGATCTTGATGCCTAATATGTAAGCAGCTTCTCCAAGGTCCTTCATTGAAAAACACTTATTCAAGTAGGCCTTAATGCTGTCCAATAGTTCTATATCATTTCCCATCAAAAGTATGTCATCTACATATAATATGAGAAATGCTACAGAGCTCCCACTCACTTTCTTGTAAACGCAGGCTTCTCCATAAGTCTGCATAAACCCAAACGCTTTGATCATCTCATCAAAGCGAATGTTCCAACTCCGAGATGCTTGCACCAGCCCATAAATGGATCGCTGGAGCTTGCACACCTTGTTAGCATTCTTAGGATCGACAAAACCTTCTGGCTGCATCATATACAGTTCTTCCTTAAGATAGCCGTTAAGGAATGCCGTTTTGACGTCCATCTGCCATATCTCATAATCATAGTATGCGGCAATTGCTAACATGATTCGGACGGACTTCAGCTTCGCTACGGGAGAGAAAGTCTCATCGTAGTCAACCCCTTGAACTTGCCGATAACCCTTAGCGACAAGTCGAGCTTTATAGATGGTAACATTACCATCCGCGTCCGTCTTCTTCTTAAAGATCCATTTATTTTCTATCGCTCGCCGATCATCGGGCAAGTCTGTCAAAGTCCATACTTTGTTTTCATACATGGATTCTATCTCGGATTGCATGGCTTCAAGCCATTTGTTGGAATCTGGGCCCGCCATCGCTTCTTCATAGTTCGAAGGTTCACCGTTGTCTAACAACATGTTTCCAGGACAGGGTTGCCATACCACTCTGGTGTGGAACGTGTCCTTGTGGACCTACGAAGTTCAGTAGCAACTTGATCCGAAGTACCTTGATCATCATCATTAATTTCCTCTCCAGTCGGTGTAGGCACCACAGGAACATTTTCCTGAGCTGCACTACTTTCCGGTTCAAGAGGTAGTACTTCATCGAGTTCTACTTTCCTCCCACTTACTCCTTTCGAGAGAAACTCTTTTTCCAGAAAGGATCCGTTCTTGGCAACAAAGATCTTGCCTTCGGATCTAAGGTAGAAGGTATACCCAATGGTTTCCTTAGGGTATCCTATGAAGACGCATTTTTCCGACTTGGGTTCGAGCTTTTCAGGTTGAAGTTTCTTGACATAAGCATCGCATCCCCAAACTTTTAGAAACGACAGCTTAGGTTTCTTCCCAAACCATAATTCATACGGTGTCGTCTCAACGGATTTAGACGGAGCCCTATTTAAAGTGAATGTAGCTGTCTCTAGAGCGTATCCCCAAAATGATAGCGGTAAATCGGTAAGAGACATCATAGATCGCACCATATCCAATAGAGTGCGATTACGACGTTCGGACACACCGTTACGCTGAGGTGTTCCAGGCGGCGTGAGTTGTGAAACGATTCCACATTTCCTTAAGTGCGTACCAAATTCGTGACTTAAATATTCTCCTCCACGATCTGATCGTAAGAACTTTATCTTTCGGTCACGTTGATTCTCTACCTCATTCTGAAATTCCTTGAACTTTTCAAAGGTCTCAGACTTGTGTTTCATCAAGTAGACATACCCATATCTACTCAAGTCATCAGTGAGAGTGAGAACATAACGATATCCTCCGCGAGCCTCAACGCTCATTGGACCGCACACATCGGTATGTATGATTTCCAATAAGTTGGTTGCTCGCTCCATTGTTCCGGAGAACGGAGTCTTGGTCATTTTGCCCATGAGGCATGGTTCGCATGTGTCAAATGATTCATAATCGAGAGACTCTAAAAGTCCATCAGCATGGAGCTTCTTCATGCGCTTGACACCAATGTGACCAAGGCGGCAGTGCCACAAGTATGTGGGACTATCGTTATCAACTTTACATCTTTTGGTATTCACACTATGAATATGTGTAACATTACGTTCGAGATTCATTAAGAATAAACCATTGACCATCGGGGCATGACCATAAAACATATCTCTCATATAAATAGAACAACCATTATTCTCGGATTTAAATGAGTAGCCATCTCGTATTAAACGAGATCCAGATACAATGTTCATGCTCAAACTTGGCACTAAATAACAATTATTGAGGTTTAAAACTAATCCCGTAGGTAAATGCAGAGGTAGCGTGCCGACGGCGATCACATCGACCTTGGAACCATTCCCGACGCGCATCGTCACCTCGTCCTTCGCCAGTCTCCGCTTATTCCGCAGCTCCTGCTTTGAGTTACAAATATGAGCAACGGCACCGGTATCAAATACCCAGGAGCTACTACGAGCACTGGTAAGGTACACATCAATTACATGTATATCACATATACCTTTAGTGTTGCCGGCCTTCTTGTCCGCTAAGTATTTGGGGCAGTTCCGCTTCCAGTGACCCTTCCCTTTGCAATAAAAGCACTCAGTTTCAGGCTTGGGTCCATTCTTTGACTTCTTCCCGGCAACTGGCTTACCGGGCGCGGCAACATCCTTGCCGTCCTTCTTGAAGTTCTTCTTACCCTTGCCTTTCTTGAACTTGGTGGTTTTATTGACCATCAACACTTGATGTTCCTTTTTGATTTCTACCTCTGCTGACTTCAGCATTGAAAATACTTCAGGAATAGTTTTCACCATCCCCTGCATATTGTAGTTCATCACAAAGCTCTTGTAGCTCGGTGGGAGCGACTGAAGGATTCTGTCAATGACCGCCTCGTCCGGGAGGTTAATGTCCAGCTGGGACAGGCGGTTGTGCAACCCAGACATTTTGAGTATGTGCTCACTGACAGAACTATTTTCCTCCATCTTACAACTATAGAACTTGTCGGAGACTTCATATCTCTCGACCCGGGCGTGAGCTTGGAAAACCATTTTCAGCTCCTCGAACATCTCATATGCTCCGTGTTGCTCAAAACGCTTTTGGAGCCCCGGTTCTAAGCTGTAAAGCATGCCGCACTGAACGAGGGAGTAATCATCAGCACGTGTCTGCCAAACGTTCAAATCGTCTTGCAGTGCTGGGAGAGCAGGTGGGTCACCTAACGGTGCTTCAAGGACATATGCTTTCTTGGCAGCTATGAGGATGATCCTCAGGTTCCGGACCCAGTCCGTATAGTTGCTGCCATCATCTTTCAGCTTGGTTTTCTCTAGGAACGCGTTGAAGTTCATGTTGACATGAGCGTTGGCCATTTGATCTACAAGACATTTTTGCAAAGATTTTAGACTAAGTTCATGATAATTAAGTTCATCTAATCAAATTATTTAATGAACTCCCACTCAGATTAGACATCCCTCTAGTCATCTAAGTGTTACATGATCCGAGTCGACTAGGCCGTGTCCGATCATCACGTGAGACGGACTAGTCATCATCGGTGAACATCTCCATGTTGATCGTATCTTCCATACGACTCATGTTCGACCTTTCGGTCTCTGTGTTCCGAGGCCATGTCTGTACATGCTAGGCTCGTCAAGTTAACCTAAGTGTTTTGCATGTGTAAATCTGTCTTACACCCGTTGTATGTGAACGTTAGAATCTATCACACCCGATCATCACGTGGTGCTTCGAAACAACGAACTGTCGCAACGGCGCACAGTTAGGGGGAACACTTTCTTGAAATTATTATGAGGGATCATCTTATTTACTACCGTCGTTCTAAGTAAACAAGATGCAAAAACATGATAAACATCACATGCAATCAAATAGTAGTGACATGATATGGCCAATATCATATAGCTCCTTTGATCTCCATCTTCGGGGCTCCATGATCATCTTCGTCACCGGCATGACACCATGATCTCCATCATCATGATCTCCATCATCGTGTCTCCATGAAGTTGCTCGCCAACTATTACTTCTACTACTATAGCTAACGGTTTAGCAATAAAGTAAAGTAATTACATGGCGTTAAATCATTGACACGCAGGTCATACAATAATTAAGACAACTCCTATGGCTCCTGCCGGTTGTCATACTCATCGACATGCAAGTCGTGATTCCTATTACAAGAACATGATCTCATACATCACAATATATCATTCATCATTCATCACAACTTTTGGCCATATCACATCACAAAGCAATTGCTGCAAAAACAAGTTAGACGTCCTCTAATTGTTGTTACATCTTTTACGTGGCTGCAATAGGGTTCTAGCAAGAACGTTTTCTTACCTACGAAAAAGCCACAACGTGATTTGTCAACTTCTATTTACCCTTCATAAGGACCCTTTTCATCGAATCCGCTCCAACTAAAGTGGGAGAGACAGACACCCGCTAGCCACCTTATGCAACTAGTGCATGTTAGTCGGTGGAACCTGTCTCACGTAAGCGTACGTGTAAGTTCGGTCCGGGCCGCTTCATCCCACAATACCGCTGAAGCAAAATAAGACTAGTAGTGGCAAGAAAGTTGACAACATCTACGCCCACAACAAATTTATGTTCTACTCGTGCAAAGAGAACTACGCATAGACCTAGCTCATGATGCCACTGTTGGGGAACGTTGCATAAAATAAAAAATTTCCTACGTTCACCAAGATCAATCTACGAGTTCATCTAGCAACGAGAGAGAGGAGTGCATCTACATACCCTTGTAGATCGCGAGCGGAAGCGTTCAAGAGAACGAGGTTGAGGGAGTCGTACTCGTCGTGATCCAAATCACCGGAGATCCTAGCGCCGAACGGACGACACCTCCGCGTTCAACACACGTACGGTCAGCGTGACGTCTCCTCCTTCTTGATCCAGCAAGGGGGAAGGAGAGGTTGATGAAGATCCAGCAGCACGACGGTGTGGTGGTGGATGCAGCAAGGATCCCGGCAGGGCTTCGCCAAGCGTCTGCGGGAGAGAGAGGTGTAGCAAGGGGGAAGGGAGGCGCCAAGTGCCAGGGTGCGGCCCCTCCCTCCCCTCCTCTTTATATAGGGTCCCCAGGGGGGCGCCGGCCCTAGGAGATGGGATCTCCTAGGGGGGGCGGCGGCCAAGGGGGGTGCCTTGCCCCCCAAGGCAAGTGGAGGCGCCCCCTCCCCTAGGGTTCCCAACCCTAGGCGCAGGGGGGCCCAAGGGGTGGCGCACCAGCCCACCAGGGGCTGGTTCCCCTTCCACTTCAGCCCATGGGGCCCTCTGGGATAGGTGGCCCCACCTGGTGGACCACCGGGACCCTTCCAGTGGTCCTGGTACAATACCGGTGACCCCCGAAACTTTCCCGATGGCCGAAACTCGACTTCCCATATATAATTCTTTACCTCCGGACCATTCCGGAACTCCTCGTGACGTCCGGGATCTCATCCGGGACTCCAAACAACTTTGTATTTGCTGCATCCTAATATCTCTACAACCCTAGCGTCACTGAACCTTAAGTGTGTAGACCCTACGGGTTCGGGAGACACGTAGACATGACCGAGACGGCTCTCCGGTCAATAAACAACAACGGGATCTGGATACCCATGTTGGCTCCCACATGCTCCTCAATGATCTCATGGATGAACCACGATGTCGAGGATTCAAGCAACCCCGTATACAATTCCCTTTGTCAATCGGTATGTTACTTGCCCGAGATTCGATCATCGGTATCCCAATACCTCGTTCAATCTCGTTACCGGTAAGTCACTTTATTCGTACCGTAATGCATGATCCCTTGACCAGACACTTGGTCACTTTGAGCTCATTATGATGATGCATTACCGAGTGGGCCCAGAGATACCTCTCCGTCATACGGAGTGAAAAATCCCAGTCTCGATCCGTGTCAACCCAACAGACACTTTCGGAGATACCCGTAGTATACCTTTATAGTCACCCAGTTACGTTCTGACGTTTGGTACACCCAAAGCACTCCAATGGTATCCGGGAGTTACACGATCTCATGGTCTAAGGAAAAGATACTTGACATTGGAAAAGCTCTAGCAAACGAACTACATGATCTTGTGCTATGCTTAGGATTGGGTCTTGTCCAGCACATCATTCTCCTAATGATGTGATCCCATTATCAATGACATCCAATGTCCACAGTCAGGAAACCATGACTATCTGTTGATCAACGAGCTAGTCAACTAGAGGCTCACTAGGGACATGTTTTGTTCTATGTATTCACACGTGTATTACGATTTCCGGATAATACAATTATAGCATGAATAAAAGACAATTATCATGAACAAGGAAATATAATAATAATCCTTTTATTATTGCCTCTAGGTCATATTTCCAACACTCCGATGAAGTGTGAGTAGTTTACTTTCAGACATTCGGGTCCATAGCTAGTAGCTAGATGGCTTCTTCTCTCTTTTTGGATCTCAATACAATGTTCTCCCCCTCTCTCGTGGAGATCTATTCGATGTAATCTTCTTTTTGCGGTGTGTTTGTTGAGACCGATGAATTGTGGGTTTATAATCCAGTATTATCTACGGAAAATATTTGATTCTTCTTTGAATTCTTTTATGTATGATTGAGTTATCTTTGCAAGTCTCTTCGAATTATCCTCTTTGGTTTGGCCAACTAGATTGGTAGTTCTTGCAATGAGAGAAGTGCTTAGCTTTAGGTTCAATATTGCGGTGTCCTTAACCAGTGACAGAAAGGGTTGCAAGGCACGTATTGTATTGTTGCCATCGAGGATAACAAGATGGGGTTTTTATCATATTGCATGAATTTATCCCTCTACATCATGTCATCTTGCTCGTCCCCGACCGCCACTCATAAGGATGCACAAGCCAGGTACAGTTCATGTTTCAAATTTGTTACACAACTTTAACCATACGGGGCTATGGTGTTGATGTAGAAGCCCTCCATGGTCGATTCCCCCTCCGACAGAGTGCCGGCGAAGGCTCCAAGATGAGATCTCGCAGATACAAAAGGTTACGGTAGTGGAAATTGTTTTTCGTTGGCTCCCTGGATGTTTTCGGGGTACGTAGGCTTATATAGGAGGAAGAAGTACGTCGGTGGACGCCCGAGGGGCCCACGAGACGGGGGGGGGTGCCCTATGGGGGGGCACCCTCCTATCTCGTGGAGTCCTCGGCTGCTTCTTGACTTGCACTCCAAGTCATCTGGATCACGTTCATTCCAAAAATCACGCTCCCGATGGTTTCATTCCGTTTGGACTCCGTTTGATATTCCTTTTCTTCGAAATACTGAAATAGGCAAAAAACAGCAATACGGGCTGGGCCTCCGGTTAGTAGGTTAGTCCCAAAAATGATATAAATGTGTAAAATAAAGCCCATAAACATCCAAAAGGGGTAATATAATAGCATGGAACAATCAAAAATTATAGATAGTTGGAGACGTATTAGTTAGCCCTGCTGGGGAGTTGCAGCGCAAGCAGCTGAGCAAGATGATGAGACTGCGCTTGTTCAACACTTATATCTTCCTCACTCTAAAAGATAAACAAGCAGACAGATGACATGTTTTGCACATAAAAGTATCAGTGCTGACAATTCATCACATTTCTTACTAACAAATAAAGTGACACAGTTTAAAATTGCATTAACACAATGTGGTATTGTTCAGGTCAAGACATGGCAGGAAATGACATTGTGAAGGAGTTGGCAGCTTCACGACACCACTGGATTACAGATCAAGAACTCATAAGTATCAATGGTTAGTGTGCTATCAATTTATCCCATTTCAGATTGGCAAATAAAGAGACGGTTTAAATAATAGTAGAATGATATGACATTGTTCATAGTTAAGACATTGCAGAATATGACATTGTGCTGCAGTGGGTAGGTTCACCACACCACTGGATTACAAATGAAGAACAGAAGCATACATGTAGTGCAAAAGAAGATCACTTGCTCTGTATAGTTTAATTTGCATGGTATGAAGAAGGAACTTGGTTGTACAACTGAAAACTTAAATTGAGAAGGACAAACTTTTGTTTATGAACTACATAATAAACTTTAAACATGCAATTTGATGCAAACACCAAAAATAAACAACAGTTGCAGTCATGCCTAACCAAATATATACAACAAAGTTTGAAGGCTTGAGAAGGACAAACTTACATTATTGGTGAAGACAGGCTCTATAAAGGCCTTGTCCATGCTGATGGGGGGGCAATTCAAGAAGTTTACCACAGAATCTTCTTCATAAGCAGTGCCTTTATTCTACATTTTGTTAAGAGTAAATATAGATTTGATAATATATGAAAAAATGGAGAATATTTAAGATAAGATGAAGAGTGATGCTACATAACCAAGTAGCTATAAATGTAAGTGCAGCGATACAGGCAAAAGGTACATCCAAGAGCAATGCACAACTAAACTTCTTCAGTACCAACCTTATGGTAAGAGTAAATATAGATCTGATGTGTAGAAAATGGAGGGCAAAGAAAAATAAGCTGGAGAGTGATGGTACATGAGCAACTACCTATCATTATAAGTACACTGATAAAGGACAACATGTACTTACAAGAACAATGCAGAGCTAAAAAAATCATTGGCATTGGATATATTCTACACTAATGTAACCATTCATACATATCAGATAATTTGGAGCGAACAATTGATAAGCAAGCTATCATGCATACTGCTGTCACATAATGAACCAGGTATGTATGCAAGTACAGTGATACAGGACAACAGGTACTAACAAGAGCAAAGCAGCGGGTAGCATATTTGCGATATCTTGTCGTTCTTTTCAAACCGGAATTCTTCTTCAAGCAGATTTTCTGCAAAAAAGATCCGTAAGGCACATGCGGAAAAGTAGAAGTTCAAATTGCCATGTGATTTCATAGACAGTACCTCATCCTGGGAACGAGACCAGTGCATAACAAGGTTTTTCCATTCAATGTCTTCTAAATTTAGCATGGGAGACTTCACTGGAAATTCGTTTATAGACTTGCCATCAAAGTGTGATTTCCTCAGGTAACACTGATACTGCTGCAATGCTTCCTTGAAAAGCACAAGCAAGCTTTGCTCGTCATGACTATCCAGATTGACCCTCACCTAGTTACAACAATGAATGTAAATCATTGATGTGTTCAATCAGCAGAAAACAGGAAAATAATAACCATGAATAATAGCACTTACATGTAAGTTGGACAGGAAGATGTGAAAATGGTGTTTGTCTTCACTATAATCTTCCCATGATGGGAATATATGCACGTAGTCCCTAACAACATTAAAAGCATTGTGTTTTAAACTGGGATAAATGGAATGGGGTTCCAATCTGCAGGAATTGGCCGTCTCTGCAGTTGGGATGGGTCTTCGGCCGGTGGACTTGCTGTACTTTTTGCTGGAGTGGGATTTTTCTGTGGTACAGCTGGTGCTATGGCAAATGAAATTGGTATACATTTTGCTGGAGTGCAGGTCCTGTGTGGTGGGGCTAGTGGTGTGGCTAGTGAAGTATGGGTACAGTCTACTGGAGTCGGTCCTACGTTTTGTGTCACTGGTTGTACAACCAATATAAGTGGGGTGTTGTATGATTTCTCCGGCACCACCATGTTTTTCAAGGACTTTGCTGGTGCTCCTTCAGGTTCGGCAATCACCCTCTTCCTTTTTGATGTCTGATGCACAAGAACAACATTTGAGTGGAAAAACATGGTATGATGATAGATGGAATATGTATTGATAATGGATGGGCATGGCATCTTGACACATATGATGAGTAAACTAAGTAGATGGTGGTGCAACAAAGTAGAAGAAATGCAAGACAACATATGCAAGATACCCGCAATCAATAAAACCTTGCCAAATTAGAACATGCACCTTGATGGGTGAACAGGATAGGCCATCTGCCTTTGACTCCTCGAGGTTGGAATAGTCATTAGGATCATATTCTGACCAAGAATCAACAGGTGGGGAGCGTATGAGTTTCATTGCATCCAGAATGGCACTCAATGCCTTGGTGCCAATTTTGTAAGTCATTGCAGTGTTTAGCTTCAAGAGTGGACTGCTGCTAGTGCGACACAAAGCAACTACACAGATCATAGTGTAGATATAACGGGGAAAACCGTAAGCATCAGAGTAAAATCAGCAAAGTGGAACTTGCTGGAATATATGTGCTAGTACTGCCGGTACGGCTAGAAAGGCTTCGGATACCAGTTCTCTTCAACTTAAGGTGCGGCACTGTTAATATCAGTGTAACTCTCAAAGGCGACATAGCTCCCCGCATTTCCTTGCTATTCTTATAGGATTCAAGTGGGCAGGTCACTACAAATCCTATTCCTAGGTTTACAAAATCCTACAAATCAAAGAGGCTCAAAGTGTCCACCACAACCGACCGTATAGACCTCTACACTGCAAATGTCCCTGCTCATCTTCAGTACAAGGAACATACTGTACTACTATCATACTCCCCCCATTCCAAAATATAAGTCTTGGTAGAGATTTCCACTATGGATCACATACAGATGTATCCAGATACATTTTAGAGTGTATATTCACTCATTTTGCTCCATATGTAGTCCATGGTGGAATCTATACAAAGACTTGTATTTAGGAACAGAGAGAGTACATATTAAAGAAGAACAGAAGAGGAACATGGTAAAGAAGAGCAAGCAGCTGTTGGATAATAAAATGTTGGTTGCGCAGTGCCCACACATGATGAACCAGAGCATATTAAGAATGCAACTCCCAGCTGTCTCTCGACCATTTCAGGCGGTTGGATGAAGATCCTACGTCTCCTAACCCTTCTTCTTCCTCGTCTCTGATTCTTCCCATACAGAACACCGCACGGGCCGCCGGCCGGACCACTGGCCCCATCGCATGTGTTCCTCCGCCACCCCCACCCCCCACACCGCCCCAACCCCCACCCGCGTTGAGTTTTCTTCGTTCGGCGAGGCCCCACAACCACCCGAGCCCCTTCATTCGCACCGGCGAACTCCGGCGAGCTCTGAAAAATCGACTGACCCAATTTTGAAATTTAGTCTACTGTGATTTAACTAGTGTGGAATATAAAAGGGGGAAACCATAAGCATTGGGAGTATAGTGTTGAGCGTGCCATGGCGGATCTGAAGGTGCAAACCAAACAAAGGCAACTTCACAAGACAAGAAATCAGAGTAAAGCAGTGGCGATCTTTTTTCTTGCTGCGATAAATAAGTTGAGCAGATACGAAAAAGTACTGCCTCTAGTGCAGCGCCGTGTATGCATCTGCTGAGAATTTGACGGTGCTGTGGTAGCGATGGCTATCGGCGGCGTGGAAGCAGATCTAGGAGGGTAGACAGTGGCGGCGGGGCGCAGTGGACGAGATGGTCGTAGGAGCGGCGCTGACAAGGTGGACGGCGGCAGGGATGAAGCGAGAGGACGGGATGCAAGGATCCCGGTCCGAAGCCGTGGACGAGAGAGGTCGATCTCTTGTAATGGACGGTGGCATCGGGGTATCAGCTCCGACATGGTGGAGGAGGACGGCGGTGGATGGGGTGGAGGACGACAGCGGACGGAGGAGGGTGGGGTGGAGAGGGTGTTTTGGCGCCCACGGAGTACAAATGGGGAAAAGGGAGGTAGAGAGGAAGGGGGGAACCATGTATTTAGGGTGTTTTTCAGTAGAATCAAGTCAACTATCATCGTAGGTTATCCTATAGGTTCTACTTGGCACAAACACTAATTAAAAGATAAAAACACATCTAACCAGAAGGTAGATGCAAGATTTATTACTAAACAGGAGCAAAAACAAAAAACATAAAGAAAATTGGGTTGCCTCCCAACTAGCGCTATTGTTTAACGCGCCTAGCTAGGCATAAAAGCGAAGATAGATCTAACGAGTGCCATATTTGGCACTAAATTCATAAGTAGCACACATGATAGATTCATAAGGTAATTTGACTTTCTTTCTTGGAAAGTGCTCCATGCCTTTCTTTAATGGAAATTGGAATCTAATGTTCCCTTCCTTCATATCAATAATTGCACCAATCGTTCTAAGGAAAGGTCTACCAAGAATAATAGGGCAAGAAAGATTGCAATCTATATCAAGAACGATAAAATCTACGGGCACCAAATTTCTATTTGCAACAATAGGAACATCATTGATTCTTACCATAGGCTTTTTAATGGTGGAATCCACAAGGTGCAAATTTAAAGAGCAATCATCAAGATCATGGAAACCTAGAATATCACATAAAGTTTTCAGAATTGTGGAAACACTAGCACCCAAATCACACAAAGCAAAACACTCATAATCTTTAATTCTAATCTTTATAGTAGGTTCCCACTCATCATTAAGTTTTCTAGGCATAGAAACTTCCAAATTAAGTTTTCATCATAAGATTGCATCAAGGCATCAACAATATGTTTGGTAAAAGCTTTATTTTGACTATAAGCATGAGGAGAATAAACAACGGATTGCAACAAGGAAATACAACCTTTTAAAGAGCAATTATCATAATCAAATTCCTTGAATCCGAGATAGAAGGTTCAATATTATTAGAAGTTGAGGATTCTCCAATCTCACTTTTACCAAATTTAGCATTAAGATCTAAAGACTCCGAATTCTTGGGACGCCTTCTAGGCAAAGTTGATTCATCATCAGTCCCATAATCATCAAAATTCATATTGCAAAACATAGATCTAATCGGAGACACGTCAATAACTTTAAGATCTTCATCATTATTTTCATGTAATTTTTCTGGTTTAGCGTCCATCTTATTGACTAAGGTGGCTTTCTTGTCAGAAATTTTGGCTATAGCATTTTCAAGCCGGGTAATTTGAGCGTTAACACCATAGAATTCTTTATTCATATCATCAAGATCTTTGTTCATAAACCGCACAAAACTTTTTTGTTCCTTAAGCTCTTTTCTAAAGAAATTATTATGCTCAAATTGCAAATTCATAAAGCTTGTAATATTTGATTCAATCTCATCCATCCTTCTGAGAAGGTGGTCAGGACCCTTAGGCGCAGCCATAAGGTCAAACAAGCAAACAAACACACAAAAGAAGGCAAGCGAAAAAAGAGAGGAGGAGATTGGGAAAGAGAGGGTGAATAAAACGGCAAGGGTAAAGTGGGGGAGAGGAAAACAAGAGGCAAATGGAAAATAATGTAAATGCGAGGGAGATGAGTTTGTGATGGGTACTTGGTATGTCTTGACTTGAGCGAAGACCTCCCCGGCAACGGCGCCAGAAATCCTTCTTGCTACATCTTGAGCTTGCGTTGGTTTTCCTCGAAGAGGAGAGGGTGATGCAGCAAGTGTAGCGTAAGTATTTCCCTCAGTTTTGAGAACCAAGGTATCAATCCAGTAGGAGGCTCCTCAAAAGTCCCACGCACCTACACAAACAAACTGAGAACTCGCAACCAACGCAATAAAGGGGTTGTCAATCCCTTCACGGCCACTTGCGAAAGTGAGATCTAATAAAGATAGTATGATAAGATAAATATATTTTTGGTATTTTGTAATATAGATGCAAAAAGTAAAGATGCAAATAAAAGTAGATTGAAAGCAAATATGATAAGAGATAGACCCGGGGGCCATAGGTTTCACTAGTGGCTTCTCTCAAGATAGCATAAGTATTATGGTGGGTGAACAAATTACTGTCGAGCAATTGATAGAAAAGCGCATAGTTATGAGATTATCTAGGCATGATCATGTATATAGGCATCACGTCCATAACAAGTAGACCGACTCCTGCCTGCATCTACTACTATTACTCCACACATAGACCGACTCCTGCGTGCATCTAGAGTATTAAGTTCATAAGAACAGAGTAACGCATTAAGCAAGATGACATGATGTAGAGGGATAAACTCATGCAATATGATATAAACCCCATCTTGTTATCCTCGATGGCAACAATACAATATGTGCCTTGCAACCCTTTCTATCACTGGGTAAGGACACCGCAAGATTGAACCCAAAGCTAAGCACTTCTCCCATGGCAAGAAAGACCAATCTAGTAGGCCAAACCAAACTGATAATTCAAAGAGACTTGAAAAGATAACTCAATCATAAATAAAAGAATTCAGAGAAGATTCAAATATTATTCATAGATAAACTTGATCATAAACCTACAATTCATCGAATCTCGACAAACACACTGCAAAAAGAGTTTACATCGAATAGATCTCCACAAGAGAGGGGGATAACATTGTATTGAGATCCAAAAGGAGAGAAGAAGCCATCTAGCTAATAACTATGGACCCGTAGGTCTGTGGTAAACTACTCACAACTCATCTGAGGGGCTATGGTGTTGATGTAGAAGCCCTCCGTGGTCGATTCCCCCTCCGGCTGAGTGCCGACAAAGGCTCCAAGATGAGATCTCGTGGATACAGAAGGATATGGCGGTGGAAATTGTATTTTGTGGTGCTCCTGGATGTTTTCGGGGTACGTAGGTATATATAGGAGGAAGAAGTACGTCGGTGGCCGCCCGAGGGGCCCACGAGACAGGGGGCGCGCCCTATAGGGGGGAGGCCTCCTATCTCGTGGCTTCCTCGGAAGCTTCTTGACTTGCACTCCAAGCTCTCCGGATCACGTTCGTTCCAAAAATCACGCTCCCGAAGGTTTCATTCTGTTTGGACTCCGTTTGATATTCCTTTTCTTCGAAATACTGAAATAGGCAAAAAAAACAATATGGGCTGGGCCTCCAGTTAGTAGGTTAGTCCCAAAAATGATATAAATGTGTAAAATAAAGCCCATAAGCATCCAAAAGGGGTAACATAATAGCATGGAACAATAAAAAATTATAGATACATTGGAGACGTATCAGAAACCCCACACCCTGCTCCGTCCGCCACCCAGCCGGAGCCTCTTCCCCGACGACGTCGTCCACAGCAACACCTCGACGTCCCTCATCCACCGTACCGGATGAGGATCCGTCATCGATCTCATCGTCCCGCCGGTTCAGCCACCCCGTCCTCCACCTCCAAGGAGCTGCCCCGATGTTCCCCTCGTCTTTCGCGCCACCTCCATTCCCGCACCACCGTCTTCACCTGCACCACCAAAAGAGCATCATCATCACCGTTTCCTCGGATGAAGCTGCGGCCTAATCGGCGCCACCAAAGAGGTTGTACACTAATCATCGCATTTTCTTCTTGATTCGATCTCACGGTGCTGCCGGCGTTGGGTCCCGAGCCGACACGGCGCGGCTCCATCCACGGCGGCGTCGCCGACCACTTCCTCCACGGCGTCGGTCCCTCAGCGGCGACGTCCACATCAGTAGGAGCTGCTACTACTTTAGCTCTCGCTCGCACTGCTGCTCTGCTCTTGCTCTCGGTCCCCTGCCTGGCCTACTCTTGCTATTGCTCTTGCTCGCGCTGCTGCTCCGATTTGGCTACACTTCAGTCGACTGAATGGACTTTTGGGTCAATCGATTTTCAAGGGGTGGGCTCGCCGGGGTGAAGGAAGAACCAGCAGCAGCGGGGAGGGGGGCTCGCCGGAGAGGTATCCCACTATCTATCTTAGGGTTCAGGATGGGGGCGGTGGTCGCCGGCGTTGGCGGGGCAGTGGCGTGGGGATCTCCGGAGAAAAAGCTCGGCACGGGGGAGCCTAGAGGGATGGCCGGGGCGGCGGCGGACCGGCGGTGGGGAGTGTTTTCGGGGCGGGCGGGGCGGCGCACCACTGGCCACGGGTGGCAGGGGGCTGCTGTTTGGCCAGTGGTGGCTGGTGGCTCAGGGGGGTGGAGGTTGAAGATGAACAATAGGCCCTTGATTTCGTATCGAACGGCTGCAAAATCGACTGACCAGAGATGAAAAAGTCAGTCGACCGACGTGTAGCCTCACCTTGCTAATGCGTTCAGTTTCGACAGCAAAATTCAGTTTCGATAGCAAAATTCAGTTTCGACAGTTAAGTTCAGAGATGAGCGGCTGATGTATTTTACATCTAGCACTTTGTGGTTATGTATTTTACGTCATGTATTGGAGATGCTATTAGAATTCCACTCAGGTTAATGTTGTTCGTTGTCTCTCTTGTCCTGCTTCCGCCTCGGCGTCGCACAACTCACCGGAGCTGCTCCAATGACGAAACCCTCCATCACAGCAGAGCAGTACCTCGGGCTCCATCTCCAGATGCCTAAGATCTTCTTCCCCTCCTCCAACAGCAAAGTCAGTCGGAGCACCCTCACCGGCCAACCCAATCACGCTGAGATCGACATGGCTTCGCCAAAGAGGTTGTACACTTGTTGCATCTCTTTTTTACTATATGTTATATATATTGTCCACCGAGCACTCGTAGTAATGGGAAATACGATTATTTTATCCTACTATATGACAAGCAGTGAGGTACCAGGCAACTTAGCTATCCGTGATGGACTCTCTTGAACGCCATCATTATTTATCTCTGCGCGTTTGAGCTGTGCATTTGTCGATGGGCCTAGGAGTTGAGCTAGTATGGCAATGGCCTGGGTCCAAAGTAATAGAAGTAGCACACAAACATTTTTTAGTGTAGGATTTTCTTGTGGTTTGAATTAATCTCACCATGCTTTTTTGCATCCTGTGATCTTCCCATTGTTGTGAATCAAACACCCAGATTGGTAGAAATCCTGTGTTTTTAAATTCTCTGTTTTGCACATGCATTCCTATCCTATTCCTGTCTATTTCCTATCCCTGCATTGTTAGAATCCTCAAATTCAAACAAGCCCTTACTCAATTACTTCTGTTACAGATATGTGTCAAAGAAAACCTTGTGTGGTTTGTCCTGCTCCTGCGGCGCTGTGTTCCACCCCAGCTTAGCTGCTCCAATGACGAAAGGGTTCACCACAGCAGGGATCCGCTCTCCAGACTGTCTTTCGCCGCCTCAGATCTTCTTCCCCGCCGCCGGCAGCCACGACAACTGTGTTACCATCATCAACTGAGCACATGACCTTGAGGACTACACGGGTCCGCAAGAGAGGTCGCACTCTTCCTTGTCTGCTTATGTTATGCGTCGCTTAATATGATGACATGCTACATTATCATCGTGTTCACCTATTAGACTCCGAGTCAGGTCCAAACTAATGCTGAAACTTGAGTTTTTAAATGGTTGTGGGGTACATATTGGGGCAGCAATCAGTACTATCTGTCTACTATCTGGTTAATCTCCGGTGTCAACTATGAGTTTCATGTTGGGTGCAAACAAATATTAAAGGAGCCATTATCTGTATTTTTTAACTAAAGCTATTATCTACCTGCTATCATTGGTTTTGGGTCTATCCACAGTTTGCGACCATCACTCTGGATTTGTGCATGCACTCCTTACATAATCTCACTATGTTTTATTCCTATGCATGCCAGTTATTGTACACAATGGAACTGATCATGTAGAGCAAAAGAGACGAGCCTTGCGTGGCAATAAAATTTCATGCAGACGTCGTTCCATGGTGGGCGCAAAGGTAGCCCCCCTCCACCCATTTCAGATCGTAATCAAGAGGAAGATAACTATTCTGAGGGGGATTCAGAAAGAGAAGACCACTCCTATTTACCCCATGAGGTCTTCGCTCTAACTTGGCATGCTGATGTTGGTAATATCATGCATATGGTGCCTTGCATTGCTTACTGTATACATTAAAAATGTCATCTGCTTAGTTTAGACATGCTTTGTGTCAATGCCATCTGTTTATTTTCTTTATCGTATATGTGAATCATGCAATGCCATCTTGTCTAGCTAGGCATCATATATGTGAATTTTGCAATGCCACCTTGGTTAGCCAGTCATCTTATATGTGAATTATACCATGCCATCATTTTTTATTATGTGTTAAATTTGTCAACAATTTTAGTACATTCAATTACTCTTCCTGTGCATCAGCCATTCGGCACGGTCATGGAAAAATCTGGAGTGGAAACAAGGTCTTCAGAGCAGACAATACTATCTGATGAAGCGCATGTCTTGCTGGTTACCGATAGCTCGTTAGAGGAGGATTCGGAGACAGATAACCAATCATATTTCCCCCCCGAGGTGCATGCCCTAACTTGGCAGGGTTATGTTACTCATATCGTGTGTATGGTATCTTGCATTGCTATGTCATTTGCTTAGTTTAGACATGCTTTGTGTGAATGCCACCTGTTTAGTGTCTAATTACCATATATGTGAATTATGCAATGCCATCTTGTTGCAAGACATTATATGTGTGAATTATGCAATGCTATCTTATTGCAAGGCATTATGTATGTGAATTATGCAATGCCATGCTGTTTAGGCAAGCGTCATATATGTGAATTATATCATGCCGTCCTTTTTTGTATTTCTCATTGCTTTTGTCGACAATGTTTGTATATTCAACTGCTCTTCCTGTGCATCAGCCATTTGAATTGGTGATGGAGAAATCTGGAGTGAAAACAAGGTCTTTAGAGCAGACAATGCTACCTGCTGAAGAAGATATCTTGCTGGTTACAGATAGCTCTTCAGAGGAGGATTCAGAGGCAGATGACCAGTCCTATTATCCCCCTGAGGTGTATGCTCAAACTTGGCAGGGTTATATTACTCATATAATGCATATGTTGTATTGCAATGCTTAGTTTTTACATCATATACACAATATTGAATGCCATCTACTTAGTTGACACATCATATATGCGATTGCCCTCTGCTCACTTCCTTAGTATATAAATCATATATTTGAATTATGTCATGCCATGATGTTTACATAGACAGCATGTATCTGAATTATGGCATGCCAACCCATTTTCTAAAGACATAATATAGTTATATTATCTCATCTTGTTTACATAGTCATCATATTTTAAATTATGTCATTCTATCCGTGAATTATATCATGCCATCATGTTTCCATCGACGACATGTTTGTGATTTATGGCATGCCAACCACTTTAATAGACACGTCGTATAGTTATATCATGCCATCCTGTTTACATAGTCATCATATTTTGAAGTATGTCATTCTATCCTGTTTAGTTAGCCATCATACATGTGAAATTGTGTCATGCTATCCTGTTTAATTAGCCATCATATATGTGAAATTATGTCCTGCTATTCTGTTTGCTTAGACAACATAATTGTGAATTATTTCATGCCCTGTTTTCTTCCCTACTATCCATTGCACCTGTCTATCACAATGTCTGTACATTCAATTACTTTTCTTGTTTATCAGCCATTTCAATTGGAGGGAGTGATGGCAGTATCTGTGGGAGTAAAAACACGGTCTTCAGAAAAGATCGTGCTACCTGTCAATGCAGATAGAACCACGGTTGTACTTGCCCAAGAACCAGCCCCACCACACATAACCCACACTCATGCATATTGTACCCCTACCCAGTTGGACAAAGAACCAGCTACACCCCTTCTAACCCCAACCCCAGTAGATAGACACCCAGTTCCCGTTGACACAACACCGTCTCCACCACAGAGCACCCAAACACGAGCAGTTAGTAAGGCAACTGCAGTGCCCAAATCACGAGGACCACCACTCCGAACCCGAAGTCAATGCTTAAAGGTCAGGTTCCGTAGCTATGGTTCATACTACTTTGTTCTTGCATCACTGTATTTACTGATACCAACCAATTTCAAATTTGAAGGATGCAATTGAAACTCCAATGGCACAACATGTATGTTTTAAACCTGTTTCTTCAACGTGTTTGGTTGTTTGCTGTTGTAACTTGCTCTATGTTGATTTCAGTTTCAATTGAATAAACAGTTATGTTCTCATGCCATGCACATTACAAGTGTTGTTATTGCTGTGTAGTTTCCCACACTTATATTCTGTCTATGCTGCTTTGTCTTAAATAGATATGATTCGAACTGTATCTATCTTGATTTGGCAACATAAACTAGAATGATATAGACCATACAGTGACCATACTACATAGATATATGTTTGTTTCATGCTGTTATCATGTCCACCTTACTACTGAACTGGTTTACCAAAATTAGTTTCATATACTACATTGTAAACCTAAGATGTGTTGTTTGTTTCTCTTTTAGAATGCGGATAAAATATTGGAGAAGAGTACCCTGTTATGCAATGGTAAAGGAAGTAATGCAGATAAGGTTCAAGATAGTGAGACATCCCTGTTGGTCTCCAAGAAAGCTGATAAAAACTATAATGAGGACACTGAGACAACCCCAAAGTCCTGTCTTGATGTAGTGTTCGAGTTACTGGCTACCACTGCTGGCACCAGCTCTTCAAACTCGTTGCCTGAATCAGTTCGGCTTCTTGAGTCTCAACTTCAAGTTGAAGGACATCGATCAAATGTTATGCGATAGGAAGCCGAAGGACTGAGGAAGTCCCTACAGAATTCAGATGAATACTTTCTGGTGCAACAGCAAGCGCTGGAGGACTTAAGCGCCAAACAAGAGAAAGTTAATAAGCTTGCTAAGCATCTTGCCAGCATTATGGGTACCCAGGATATTGTTTCTTGAGCTCTTCTGAAGTGGTTTCAGTTTTAGACTTGTTTTGCTGCGGCGTTTATATGCTGCTGTGTTCCCTATATTTGCACTGGTGGCAAACTTTGATGCCCAGTGGATGTAATATGTGTAATAGCCGTGATAGCATAGTGTAACTTGCTTGCTTATTTATTTCCTTATTGTCTTGTTTATTTGTTTGCTTGTAGTCAGTGCAGTTCTTTTTCTAGGGTTTGCTAGCGGCTGCAATAACCTATTTTTTAAAACTAGGCCACAATAACATTGGGCTAATATTTACTGTAGTGACACTAGACCTAGGGGCCGTAGAAATAGTGGGCCTTCTACGGGCCGTATAAACAGTGGGCCTTCTACGGGCCGTAGAAACAATGGGCCTGCTATGGGCCGTAGAAACAATGGGCCTTCTATGGGTCGTATCATCAATGGGCCTTATACGGGCTGTATGATCGATTGGCCAAACATGGGCCAAACAGACCACATTCTGGCCGTAAACGAGCTAGAGTTGGAATCGTCTGTTCATGGGCCGACCATAACGGGCCATCGTTAATAGGCCGTATTTGATGACGCTATGAAAACGGCCCAACGTTTAACGGACCACAAACGGGCAGACTGTAATCACGGGCTGAATTTGGCCCACAAGCAGAAAATGTCAGTAACGGGCCGTAAGTAAACGAATGCTGGAAATGAGCCCAAGAATAAGTGGGCTCTGAGAAGGCCGAAAGATAACATGGGCTGGAAACGGCCCAACGGAATAACGGGCCGTTAATGGGTATAAAGTGATACACTGTTCTATACGGGCCAGTTTCACCATGGGCCATTAATGGGTGTAAAGTGATACACTGTTCATTACGGGCCAGTTTCACCACGGGCCGTTAATAGGCCAAGAGTTACATAGGGCCTCGTATGGGCCGAAAGACGTCATGGGCCATACATGGGCCAGAAGTGAAAAAGGGCTGGAATCATATTGGATGGCCCAGATGACGCTACTGGGCCTAATTCGAATAGGGCGTAACGGGCCTTGGGTTAGCGGGCTGCAAATGGGCTATATGCGGATAGGCCGTTAACAGGCTTTTCATGGGCCGGCCCGCCACCTTTTGACCAAGTCAAACGGGCCGGCCTTTGCACAACAATGGGCCTCTGTTGGGCCGTGCCACGTGTCGACGTATCATAGGCACCTTCTGTCCAATGAGTGGATGACATCTGTCCCAGCGATGAGCCGACACGTGTTTCCTCCAGCCAATGATGATTTTACACGTGGAAAATCCCCATTGGTCGGGGCTGTTAACGGGTTTTCGGATCCAAAATTCGACCCGAAAAGCTTAATGGCGTTCCGTTACGGTGGATGCCACGTGTTGGTCACCCTTGACAAAAGCACTTCTGTGACGCGCGATTTATCGTCATGGAAGTGGACACTTCCATGATGATAATTTTGGTAATGTCATGGAACACTTCTACGACAGCACAGGTATGACTATCTTGATTCTGTCATAAATTTGTCATGGATGTACATGCATGACAAAAAACGCGGCCTACTGTGACAAACACGTATCATCACGGAAGTGTATTTTTTTGTAGTGAGGCCCCCTACTCTCTCGCCCCGGACCGTAGGGCACCACGCCGTCGACAGGTAAAGCCGCTCACCCGAGCGGAAGGCCGGACCAACAGGACTGCATGGAGGGGACACAAGCACGGACGCCTCACCTCGCGCCGCCACATCCCATACTTCATCACCGCCACAGCCCGGATCAATGTCGATCGAAAGCAGCCGAGCAGGAGTACCACTGAGGAAGACAAGCCCCCACCTACGAAGCCTCGACCACCCATCCATCGACCAAAGGTGGCGCCTTCAAGAAGGACAACGACGCCAGAGCACCATCACCACCCAACCGGAGAGTTTGGGCTTTCGCCCAGGTCGCGGAGGAAGAGGGTGGGGGACGGACCTTGATGCCGCCCCAACAGGAGACGCCGGAGCGCCGCCGGCACCGTAGACGCAGCCGCAGACCAAGGGTTTCCCCCGGTCCAAACCCACCAACCCTCCATCCCAAACCAGCCACGAGTCCCGGGCACACGGATGCCCGGCTCGCAGACCGGCGAGGCAAGAAGAGGTGCAGGGGAGGAGGTCGTCGCCGTCAGATCCGCTCCAAGGGGCCAACAGGGAGACCCCCGGAGCCAGCTCCATGCCCGCCGCCAGCCCGCTGTCCACGCAGCCAGACACGGCGGCCTTCTGCATCAGCCCCGGCCCCCCACCGGAAGGGAGCCGGTGCGCCACCCGGTAGCGGCCACCGCCGCAGATCCGACGCGGCACGAGCAGGAGCCCCTGCCCGCGCTCGCGCAAGCACCGCCACCACAGGGCCCTCCGCACAGCCGCCAAGCCCCAGTCCCGCCGCCGCCACGCCCTCTGCCAGCGCTGCGCCACCACCCGTCCGCGCCGGCCCACGCCAGCCCTCGACAAAGCAGGGGAAGAAACGCCCCGCCGCCGCCGATGCAGAAGGGCTTCGCCTCTCCGCGCGAGCCTGCGACGGCGAGGGGGGAGGCGGGGTGGGAGGGGGTCGGAGGTTGGCGGCTAGGGTTTCTCCTCCGTGTCGCTCACGGGAGCGCCCGGGAGGGGTGGGATCGACCACGAGTTTACAGGGGGCAGAAAATGCCGACCTCAGTTGTCTTTGATTCATCGGTCAAGGTAGTGCTTGGGGACGGAAGAAAGGCTCTGTTTTGGATTGCTGGCTACAGGGGCATTCAATTCAATTCGAGGCACCAGATCTCTTTCTTGCGGTGAATGAGGGTGTGCCAGAGATCCCCCGACCCCCCGAGTTGCTCCCCAGGCGACACCGGGGGCACAACCCCGCCGCCACCTAGTACTCCCCCATTGGTGCTCCCCCTCCGCCGCTGCCGCCGGCATCTGCTCCGCGGTGGCGGTGGGACCCCGCTGCCAAACGGCGCCGGGGGCGGACCCTTCTCATGTTGGTGCTAGCGACTGCTGGTCTCGGCTGAGGGTCGAAGATGGCGGCTCGCCAGCGCGGGCATGCCGGGGCGGCGGCCCCGGGGACGCAGAGGAGCGGGAGGGAGGCGGCTCGTGGTTCCTGGCGTCGGGGCTATGGGATGGCCCCGTTTCTGGGGTCCGACTGACCCAGATCTGACGGGGGCGGCGGCTTCCAAGGCAGGCCTCCGCGCGTGGCGGGCTGGCTGGGGCGTGGCGGCTTCGGCTGGCATCCACGAGTCCGTGGTGGTGGCGTTGTGCCACGGATCGAGGGCGGCGACGCGGCGACATCACTTGAGGTGGTGTGCCGGTAGCGGCGAGTTTGTCCGGATCTGGCTGTACTAGTGGCGAAGGCTAATGTGATGCGAAATGTGACTCTTCCAGATGCGGTGGTTGATCTGCTCTTGCGGCTCCGGTGGGTGCTGGGTTCTCCGATCTGGGTTGGGAGAAATCCCTGCTTCGAGACAAGGCTCACAACGGCAACGCCCGCGGGCATCGTTCCCTTCCTGGAGGCGTTGTGTTGGACCCGATCGGACTCCCTTCCTCGAGCTCGGGGGAAACCCTTGTCTTGGTCTGGTCTCCGGACCGGACGGCGGCGGCGGCGTCAAGGCGTCGTTACCTTCCTGAAGGCGTCGTCGTGTTGCTCGAGAAGTCTCGTTGGTGTGGCTTGAGTCAGTCGGCTGCCACTCTGGGCGTGGGCCTCCTGGGCGGAATGTACGCCATCTCCAGTGCTCTCATGACGGTACCTTCCCCAGGTTCGCTCAGGCCTTGCCGTTCACTTGCCGACTTCTTCTTGGCGCAAATGGGTGGCGGTACGTTGGTTTGTGTTGGCCTTGGATTTTGGTCTTGTTGTAGAAGTCTTGGCGTTGGTTGTGACATGGCTGGGTTGCCCTGTGGCTTGCCTTGTTGTCATTGGCATGAAGTTGGACTAGGGAAACATGTATCATAGTAGCCAGAGTGGGTGTGCGTGGTGAATGTGGAAGCTAATTCTCGTGATTAGCATTCTAATGGCTGAAAGGCCTTGTATCCGACTTATTTGCCGCTTCTTCTTTAATGCGAGATACACATGCTTGTGCGTATTCGAAAAAAATGAGGGTGTGCGGCACATACGCACAGTGCATGATTCGTGACATCTACTGATGGTTTCGCTTCTCGAGGTGGAGCTGCTACCAGCGACACCAGATTGCATGGAGGTATATTCAGCATGTTCGGCTTACCATGTTTTCTTTGCGAGCCTCGAGAGATTCCCATGCGGTCGAGCCCTTTGGAAGGCATGTGCATCGGCCAAGTGCAAGATGCACTTTTGGCTAGCGATGAGGCGTTGGATCAGGACAGCCGATAGAAGCTTGCGACACGGCCTGTAGTCCCATGTCACGTGCCCTCTATGTGATTAGGAGGCCGAGACGACGGACCACTTGGCATTGGGATGCGTGTTTGCCAAAGAGGTTTGGCACTCTACCCTTTCTCGTTGCTGCCCCGGTCAGCTTGTGCCAAGTTTGGATGCAACTCTCGTCGAGTGGTGACCCGTGAAGTGTGCGCTAATCCCTAAGGCGCAAAGGAAGGGTTTCGACTCCATAGCCATCCTTACCGTCTGGATGTTGTGGAAGGAGTGCAACGGAAATGTATTTCAGCTCTCGACGGTTGTCGCCTCTGCGCATTGTAGGCGCATTGGTAGCGAGATTGAATTGTAGATGCTGTCAGGTGTGAAAGGATTGTCGGACATTTGGAGATAGGTAATGGTAGGAGATAGCTAGGGCGTCATCCGGTGTTCTTGGTCGCCCACCATATGTTGCCGTGGTGATGTTTGTAACCACGGCACACCGCCAGATCCTTTGTATTTCCTTTTCTCTCTTCTTCTAATACATTGACTCACAAAGCTTTTGCGCATTCGCAAAACAAATAAATTCAACCAGACATATCAAGTTCATCAAGTTTATAGTAGGTCATATCACAGCACAGTACGATAGCTAGATACATAAAAGACACAACTCGGACATCACCGCACATCACCGCTTCTTGGTACAGCTGATACGAAGATGGGGCGTGAATAACTAGACCATTACGTGTACACACGGTAATTCTGGGTCCAGTTGAGTGTTTACTATTAATTTTGTTACATGGATGAATTATGACTACTATTCCAATTCATAATTTGTCGCTGCATAAGAAGCACCGGTAATCTGCTTTTCTAGTTCATGAATAGCCTAGTTCTAAGCGGAAGCATTTTTTTCGAAACGGAGGCAATAGATTTGCCGCATCAATTAATTAAGAAGATAATTGCCCAGTTAATTAATGGAAAACTGGGCGAAAACCGATATAAACCAATCACATGTGTACTACTCACAAAGCATGCAAACCCCATAAGTGCACAATGAGGCCAACAACCATACCCAACACGCAACGACCACCAACCTTCACACTTCTACACCGCAAAGAAATTCCCAACAAGAGTACCAAGCACAATCCAAAAGATTGATGACCATTCATTAAGCAGCTGCGAACACCTTTCCTGTGGCGCTACTCTTCTTACTTTTGCTTCTAAGAGCCTCCTCCACGATTGTCTTGCCAAGCATTTGATAAACGGTAACCATGTTCATGTTTCCCCCCCTTGTTACAAGTTATAAAAAGAAAGAGTGTTCCCATACGTTGGACCTCCATTGGTATCAGAAAGACTCCAGTCAGTATTATGCCATTATTACGTTAACAACATTACTCCCTCCGTTTCTAAATATAATTCCTTTTAGAGATTCCACTATGGACTACATACGAAGCAAAATGAGTGAATCTACACTCTAAAATATGTCTATATACATCCGTATGTAGTTTGTAGGGGAACCTCTAAAAGGACTTATATTTAGAAACAGAGGGAGTACGGAATATACATACTGGCACAATGAAATATAAATAACAGAATCAACAATCACGGTGACAGGATCGAGCCATAATGTTTGCCATCACATGGTTCAGGACTTCAGGTAACATAGCACAAAACTTAAAGCAGCACTCCAAGCTACTTTATTTAACTACACCAGCCAGCAGCCACACATGGTTCAGATTAACATAGCACCAAACTTAAAGCAGTGCCCGAGTTATTTAATTTTAAATACACCAGCCACCCTTAACAATTTATCAATGCTTAGGGGTAATTTTTATTCTCAACTGACTGGTTATATTTGAAAAGATGTAGTATCATAGTAATACTTGTTTCTTTTTATTAACTTTTAAGTCACTTGGATAGTTTGTAATCTTTCTTATTCCCTTGGTGTAGTGTCCTTAACAATAGTATACATGGAATTTAATCTCCCCTCTTGAATGACGATACTCAAGTTGTGCGATAGCCATTCAAATATTTCAATTAAACATTTCTGACATAGTTTGTTGACATTTATGGTTACTTTGGAACTTGTTTTCAGATTAGTAGTGGTTAAACTGTCCTGAATTGGTATTTCCTGGACAGCTTGATATCTAATTGTACGAAACCATCTTCATATGTAGGGTAGCAAGTCTTCCTAGTTAAACTGCATACACAGGGTAATCCATTTGATGAACTGAATGACAAATTAATGTGTGTTCCTTAATACTTTGCAGAGGCAAGGAGCTCGATTAATTGTGCTCAAAGGGGTAAATCGCCATGTGTGGGAGAACACATGGAGTGAGTTTTGCTTGGACCTGCACCTTATGTCATGTGACGTGCACCGGATATCGTTTCTAGGCAGAGACTTGAGTTGCTTGCTTGCCACCCTGCTTCACGGCTGGCCATACTGGCTTCCATACGATTGCTTGTCCTGTTTTCGCACAAAAGCTACAAGTTAGCAGACTGGAAGGCCAAATGGATGGCTATAAAATTGACTCTGTTTATATTTCAACTGTCCACAAAACAAACTTTCTTTCTTGTTCAAACTGAACACTAACCAGGACAGAGGTCAGTGCTCTTAGCGTGCAGTTGCTACTGCCTACTGGCTGGAATGCAACCACAAACGGTTTGTCAATTAGCAGCCAATGAATCAAAGTCTACACAAATAATAATAATAAGATGTAAGGCAGAACCATGGAAATAACACGATCTGATTTCTCTGAAAATTCGAACACTCCCACGGAAAATGGTAGAAGAGTATGTTCAAGCTAGCGTTACTACAGGGAGGGAGGGAGGGAGGGAACGAAGTATAATTAGAGAGATGAGACGAGTGCATGGTCCAGTTCGATATCTAAAACAGGGTAAAGCCATATAGTTAACGGGCAAGCGCCTCCTTTTAAAAAAAAAAAGCCATATAGTTAACCTATATTAACCACAATATACAGGTCCAATTTGACATCCAAAACAACAGAGGAAAGTCATCGTAATTCAAGCTAGCAAGTGCATCATGTATATATATATATATATATATATATATATATATATATATATATATATATATATTTAAGGAAAGGATAAACTTGTTCTCTAAATTGCAAAAGAAGCTACCTTCCACATTCTCGGTGACAAACTTGTTCTCGCGGTAATCTTCAGTGTCTGGGTCATCTAAATCACCGATACAGGTCTGGCTGCACGGAAGCTCCTCGCTTCTCAAGTCTGCAAAACAGTTTCCTGGAAGCATAAGCTTCTGGGAAGATGGGGGCTGCGATTCAATCCACTTCATGGTTTCCTTGAATACTTGGAACCGCATAGCCTTCTCTTTCTCGTTTCGGTATGTCTTGTTGAACCGCTTCATCCAATTCTCAAACCTCTCTTGCATCTCCTCCTCTTTATATATATAGATGTCCTGCTCTTTCTTGCGAGTAGCTGCACAAGAAGACAGTATGTATGCATGAGGTGGTGGTTCCTGACATGAAACCCCGGAGCTAACGAATATGAGGAATCTACCTGGCTCATCATCATTTGGGCCTTTCCTGAAATATTGAACTGCCAAGGTTCCAGCACCAGCAAACGCAGCAGCGGCCGCGGCCACACCAGCAGCACCACGAAGGCCATCGCCGATGGGGAGGCCCTTGTGTATAGATCGGGATGAGAAACATGAGAGGGGAGCCTGGAGTTGCAGATCTGAGTGAAACAACGGGGGGAGAGGGAGACTCACCAAGGAGTGGAAAGAGCGTGCAGGAGCCGTCCTTGGGATCACCCGCGACGAGAGCCTCCGTGTGAGGAGGAAACTGACGGCCCGTCGGAGGGACATGATTGCCTCTTCCCTCGCCTTATCCTCGATTTCTTTTTCGCTCGCTCGCTCGCCGCCGCCGCCGCCACCGGTGCCTCGATTCAATTCTAGGGTTTCGCTACCAATGGGCACGGGAGATTGTTTATAGTGCATGCATGCCACGGAGTAGTAGCATCACCATGCAATGCAATGCAATGCCATTGTCTAAGGTAAGGGCATCTCTAATACTTACCCACGAATTTGCTCCGGCATCCATCCTCGTACAGAGGGACCAGTCTATGGACATGGATGCTGAAGACCGTCATCCAACGTTGCCTGCATATATTTCAATCACTTGAATTAAACGAACGAAATTCATGCAAACACGACGGATTTCATTACATTTTGTATAATTTTTAGCTAAAAACTATGTCGGACTAAGGTAAAACTAGTCTGTTGGTGGCACCAGCAGATTTTCATTCCACGACACGGATACCCTTAACTAGTCTACGACCGGACACAACGGATCTCCATTGTCTTTCCCATGTCCGGCAGCCTGCTCATCGGACTGCCGTGAACCCCGGAGGTATATGCTTTAGCACAAAGGGAGGCTCGCTTCCCCATGTTCAGCAATGCCACTCATCAGAGTGGAACCAACGGGATGTGCTTCAGTAGGAGGGGAAGGGGACGACAGTGGCCTACGACCAGGCAAGAGACCGACAGTGTATGTTGGCGTCGCCTTGGTGAAGGAAATATGCCCTAGAGGCAATAATAAAATTATTATTTATTTCCTTATATCATGATAAATGTTTATCATTCATGCTAGAATTGTATTAACCGGAAACACAATACATGTGTGAATACATAGACAAACATAGTGTCACTATTATGCCTCTACTTGACTAGCTCGTTGATCAAAGATGGTTGTGTTTCCTAACCATAGACATGAGTTGTCATTTGATTAACGGGATCACATCATTAGGAGAATGATGTGATTGACTTGACCCATTCCGTTAGCTCAGCACTTGATCGTTTAGTATGATGCTATTGCTTTCTTCATGACTTATACATGTTCCTACAACTATGAGATTATGCAACTCCCGTTTACCGGAGGAACACTTTGTGTGCTACCAAACGTCACAACATAACTGGGTGATTATAGAGGAGCTCTACAGGTGTCTTCGAAGGTACATGTTGAGTTGGCGTATTTCGAGATTAGGATTTGTCGCTCCGATTGTTGGAGAGGTATCTCTGGGCCCTCTCGGTAATGCACATCACTATAAGCCTTGCAAGCAATGTAGTTAATGAGTTAGTTACGGGATGATGCAATACGCAACGAGTAAAGAGACTTGCCAGTAATGAGATTGAACTAGGTATTGAGATACCGACGATCGAATCTCTGGCAAGTAACATACCGATGACAAAGGGAACAATGTATGTTGTTATGCGGTTTGACCGATAAAGATCTTCGTAGAATATGTGGGAGCCAATATGAGCATCCAGGTTCCGCTATTGGATATTGACCGGAGACGTGTGTCGCTCATGTCTACATAGTTCTTGAACCCGTAGGGTCCGCACGCTTAAAGTTAGATGGCGGTTATATTATGAGTTTATATGTTTTGATGTACCTAAGGTAGTTCGGAGTCCCGGATGTGATCATGGACATGACGAGGAGTCTTGAAATGATCGAGACATGAAGATTGATATATTGGATGACTATATTCGGACACCGGAATGGTTCCGGGGGTTATCGGATGTATACCGGAGTACCGGGGGGGTTTACTGGCCTCATGGGCCCAAAGTGGAGGAGAGGAGGGGCGGCCAGGGCAGGCCGCGTGCCCCCTCCCCCTCTAGTCCAAATAGGACAAGGAGGGGGGCGGCGCCCCCCTTTCCTTCCTCTCCTCTCTCCCCTTCCTTCCCCTCTCCTACTTGGACAAGGAAAGGAGGGAGTCCTACTTCCGGTGGGAGTAGGACTCCTCCCTAGCGCGCCTCCTCCTGGCCGGCCGCCCCTCCCCCTTGGTCCTTTATATACGGGGGCAGGGGGGCACCTCTAGAGAAAACAATTGATCCTTGAGATCTATTAGCCGTGTGTGGTGCCCCCCTCCACCATATTCCACCTCGGAAATATCGTAGCGGTGCTTAGGCGAAGCCCTGCGTCGGTAATGAAGGAAATATGCCCTAGAGGCAATAATAAAGTTATTATTTATTTCCTTATATCATGATAAATGTTTATTATTCATGCTAGAATTGTATTAACCGGAAACATAATACATGTGTGAATACATAGACAAACATAGTGTCACTAGTATGCCTCTACTTGACTAGCTCGTTAATCAAAGATGGTTAAGTTTCCTAACCATAGACATGAGTTGTCATTTGATTAACGGGATCACATCATTAGAAGAATGATGTGATTGACATGACCCATTTCGTTAGCCTAGCACTTGATCGTTTGGTATGTTGCTCTTGCTTTCTTCATGACTTATACATGTTCCTGTAACTATGAGATTATGCAACCCCCGTTTACCCGAGGAACACTTTGGGTGCTACCAAACGTCACAACGTAACTGGGTGATTATAAAGGAGTACTACATGTGTCTCTAAAGGTACATGTTGGGTTGGCGTATTTCAATATTAGGTTTTGTCACTCCGATTGTCGGAGAGGTATCTCTGGGCCCTCTCGGTAATGCACATCACTATAAGCCTTGCAAGCAATGTAGCTAATGAGTTAGTTACGGAATGATGCATTACGTAACGAGTAAAGAGACTTGCCGGCAACGAGATTGAACTAGGTATTGGATACCGACGATCGAATCTCGGGCAAGTAACATACCGATGACAAAGGGAACAACGTATGTTGTTATGCGGTTTGACCGATAAAGATCTTCGTAGAATATGTAGGAGCCAATATGAGCATCCAGGTTCCGCTATTGGTTATTGACCGAGAATAGTTCTAGGTCATGTCTACATAGTTCTCGAACCCGTAGGGTCCGCACGCTTAACGTTACGATGACAGTTTTATTATGAGTTTATGCGTTTTGATGTACCGAAGGAGTCGGAGTCCCGGATGAGATCGGGGACATGACGAGGAGTCTCGAAATGGTCAAGACGTAAAGATCGATATATTGGACGACTATATTCGGAGTTCAGAAAGGTTCCGAGTGATTCGGGTATTTTTTCGGAGTACCGGGGAGTTACGGGAATACGGGGAAGAGTATTGGGCCTTAATGGGCCTTAGTTGGAAGGAGCCAGGAGGTGGCGCGCGCCCCTCCCAAGCCCAGTCCGAATTGGACAAAGGGTTTGAGGCGCGGCCCCCCTCTCCCTTCCTTCTCCACTTCCCTCCTTTCCCCCCTTCTCCTAGTTGGACTAGGAAAGAAGGAGTCCTACTCCCGGTGGGAGTAGGACTCCCCTTGGCGCGCCCTCCTCCTAGGGCCGGCCTCCTCCTCCCTTGCCCCTTCATATACGGGGGCAGGGGGAACCCCATGACACACAAGTTGATCTACGGATCGTTCCTTAGCCGTGTGCGGTGCCCCCCTCCACCATATTCCACCTTGGTCATATCGTCGCAGAGTTTAGGCGAAGCCCTGCGCCGCTAGAGCATCATCATCGTCACCACGCCGTCGTGCTGACGGAACTCATCCCCGACACTTTGCTGGATCGGAGTCCGGGGATCGTCATCGAGCTGAACGTGTGCTGAACTCGGAGGTGTCGTACGTTCGGTGCTTGGATCGGTCGGATCGTGAAGACGTACGACTACATCAACCGCGTTGTGCTAATGCTTCCGCTTATGGTCTACTAGGGTACGTGGACAACACTCTCCCCTCTCGTTGCTATGCCATCACCATGATCTTGCGTGTGCATAGGAATTTTTTTGAAATTACTACGTTCCCCAACAGTGGCATCCGAGCCAGGTTTTATGCGTTGATGTTATATGCACGAGTAGAACACAAGTGAGTTGTGGGCGATACAAGTCATACTGCTTACCAGCATGTCATACTTTGGTTCGGCGGTATTGTGAGATGAAGCGGCCCGGACCGACATTACGCGTACGCTTACGCGAGACTGGTTTCACCGTTACGAGCACTTGTGCTTAAAGGTGGCTGGCGGGTGTCTGTCTCTCTCACTTTAGCTGAATCGAGTGTGGCTACGCCCGGTCCTTGCGAAGGTTAAAACAGCACTAACTTGACAAACTATCGTTGTGGTTTTGATGCGTAGGTAAGAACGGTTCTTGCTCAGCCCATAGCAGCCACGTAAAATTTGCAACAACAAAGTAGAGGATGTCTAACTTGTTTTTGCAGGGCATGTTGTGATGTGATATGGTCAAGACGTGATGCTATATTTTATTGTATGAGATGATCATGTTTTGTAACCGAAGTTATCGGCAACTGGCAGGAGCCATATGGTTGTCGCTTTATTGTATGAAATGCAAACACCCTGTAATTGCTTTACTTTATCACTAAGCGGTAGCGATAGTCGTAGAAGCAATAGATGGCGTAACGACAACGATGCTACGATGGAGATCAAGGTGTCGCGCCGGTGACGATGGTGATCACGACGGTGCTTCGAAGATGGAGATCACAAGCACAAGATGATGATGGCCATATCATATCACTTATATTGATTGCATGTGATGTTTATCCTTTATGCATCTTATCTCGCTTTGTTTGACGGTAGCATTTTAAGATGATCTGTCACTTAATTATCAAGAAGTGTTCTCCCTGAGTATGCACCGTTGCGAAAGTTCTTCGTGCTGAGACACCACGTGATGATCGGGTGTGATAGGCTCTACGTTCAAATACAACGGGTGCAAAACAGTTGCACACGCGGAATACTCAGGTTAAACTTGACGAGCCTAGCATATACAGATATGGCCTCGGAACACGGAGACCGAAAGGTCGAATGTGAATCATATAGTAGATATGATCAACATAGTGATGTTCACCATTGAAACTACTCCATCTCACGTGATGATCGGACATGGTTTAGTTGATTTGGATCACGTAATCACTTAGATGACTAGAGAGATGTCTGTCTAAGTGGGAGTTCTTTAGTAATATGATTAATTGAACTTAAATTTATCATGAACTTAGTCCTGGTAGTATTTTGCAAATTATGTTGTAGATCAATAGCTCGCGTTGTTGCTTTCATATGTTTATTTTGATATGTTCCTAGAGAAAATTGTGTTGAAAGATGTTAGTAGCAATGATGCGGATTGGATCCGTGATCTGAGGTTTATCCTCATTGCTGCACAGAAGAATTATGTCCTTAATGCACCGCTAGGTGACAGACCTATTGCAGGAGCAGATGCAGACATTATGAACATTTGGCTAGCTCAATATGATGACTACTTGATAGTTTAGTGCACCATGCTTAACGGCTCAGAATCGGGACTTCAAAGACGTTTTGAACGTCATGGATCATATGAGATGATCCAGGAATTGAAGTTAATATTTCAAGCAAATACCCGAGTTGAGAGATATGAAGTCTCCAACAAGTTCTATAGCTAAAAGATGGAGGAGAATCGCTCAACTAGTGAGCATGTGCTCAGATTGTCTGGGTACTTCAATCGCTTGAATCAAGTGGGAGTTAATCTTCCAGATAAGATAGTGATTGATAGAATTCTCTAGTCACCATCACTAAGTTACTGGAACTTCGTGATGAACTATAGTATGCAAGGGATGACAAAAACGATTCCCGAGCTCTTCGTGATGTTGAAATCGACGAAGGTAGAAATCAAGAAAGAGCATCAAGTGTTGATGATTGACAAGACCACTAGTTTCAAGAAAAGGGCAAAGGGAAAGAAAGGGAAACTTCAAGTAGGAATGGCAAACAAGTTGTCACTCCCGTGAAGAAGACCAAAGCTGGACCAAAGCCTGAAACTGAGTGCTTACACTGCAAAGGAAATGGTCACTGGAAGCGGAAATGCCCTGAATATTTGGTGGATAAGAAGGATGGCAAAGTGAACAAGGGTATATTTGATATACAGGTTATTGATGTGTTCCTTACTAGTGTTTATAGTAGCCCTTGAGTATTTGATACTTGTTCAGTTGCTAAGATTAGTAACTCGAAACAGGAGTTACAGAATAAACAGAGACTAGTTGAAGGGTGGAAGTGATGATGAGTGTTGGAAGTAGTTCCAAGATTGATATGATCATCATCGCACACTCCCTATACTTTCGGGATTAGTGTTAAACCTAAATAAATGTTATTTGGCGTTTGCGTTGAGCATGAATATGATTTGATCATGTTTATTGCGATACGGTTATTCATTTAAAGTTAGAGAATAAATTGTTATTCTGTTTACATGAATAAGACCTTCGAATGGTCATACACCCAATGAACATAGTTTGTTGGATCTCGATCGTAGTGATACACATATTCATAATATTGATGCCAAAAGATGAAAGTTAATAATGATAGTGCAACTTATTTGTGGCACTGCCGTTTGGGTCATATCGGTGTAAAGCGCATGAAGAAACTCCATAAAGATGGATTTTTGGAATCACTTGGTTATGAATCATTTGATGCTTGTGAACCGTGCCTTTTGGGCAAGATGACTAAAACTCCGTTCTCCGGAACAATGGAACAAGCTACTGACTTATTGGAAATAATACATATCGATGTATGCAATCCAATGAGTGTTGATGCTCGTGGCAAGTATCGTTATTTTCTGACCTTCACAAGATGATTTGAGCAGATATGGGTATATCTACTTGATGAAACATAAGTCTGAAATAGTTGAAAGGTTCAAAGAATTTTAGAGTGAAGTGGAAAAATCATCGTAACAAGAAAATAAAGTTTCTGCGATCTGATCGCGAAGACGAATATTTGAGTTACGAGTTTGGTCTTCAATTAAAACAATGTGGAATAGTTTCACAGCTCACGCCACCTGGAACACCACAACGTAATGGTGTGTCCAAACGTCATAACCGCACTTTATTTGATATGGTGCGATCAATGATGTCTCTTACCGATTTACCAATATCGTTTTAGGGTTATGCATTAGAGATAGCTGCATTCACTTTAAATAGGGCACCATCAAAATCCGTTGAGACGACGCCTTATGAACTGTGGTTTGGCAAGAAACCAAAGTTGTCGTTTCTTAAAGTTTGGGGCTGCGATGCTTATGTGAAAAAGTCTCAACCTGATAAGCTCGAACCCAAATCGGATAAGTGCGTCTTCATAGAATACCCAAAGGTAACTATTGGGTACACCTTCTATCACAGATCCGAAGGCAAGTTATTTGTTGCTAAGATGGATCCTTTCTAGAGAAGGAGTTTCTCTCGAAAGAAGTGAGTGGGAGGAAAGTAGAACTTGATGAGGTAACTGTACCTTCTCCCGAATTGGAAAATAGTTCATCACTGAAATCAGTTCTAGTGATTCCTACACCAATTAGTGAGGAAGCTAATGATGATGATCATGAAACTTCAGATCAAGTTACTACAGAACCTCGTAGGTCTTCCAGAGTACGGTCCGCACCAAAGTGGTACGGTAATCCTGTTCTGAAAGTCATGTTACTAGACCATGATAAACCTACGAACTATGAGGAAGCGATGATGAGCCCAGATTCCGCAAAATGGCTGGAGGCCATGAAATCTGAGATAGGATCCATGTATGAGAACAAAGTGTGGACTTTGGTTGTCTTGCCCGATGACCGGCAAGCCATAGAAAATAAATGGATCTTCAAGAGGAAGACGGACGTTGATAGTAGTGTTACTATCTACAAAGCTCGACTTGCGCAAAAAGGTTTTTCGACAAGTTCAAGGTGTTGAATACAATGAGATTTTCTCACTTGTATCGATGCTTAAGTCTGTCCGAATCATGTTAGCAATTGCGACATTTTATGAAATCTGGCAAATAGATGTCAAAACTGCATTCCTTAATGGATTTATTAAAGAAGAGTTGTATATGATGCAACCAGAAGGTTTTGTCAATCCTAAAGGTGTTAACAAATTGTGCAAGCTCCAACGATCCATCTATGGACTGGTGCAAGCATCTCAGAGTTGGAATATACACTTTGATGAGTTGATCAAAGCATATGGTTTTATACAGACTTTTGAAGAAGCCTGTATTTACAAGAAAGTGAGTGGGAGCTCTGTAGCATTTCTAATATTATATGTGGATGACATATTGTTGATTGGAAATGATATAGAAATTCTGGATAGCATGAAAGGATACTTGAATAAGAGTTTTTCAAAGCAAGACCTCGGTGAGGCTGCTTACACATTGAGCATCAATATCTATATAGATAGATCAAGACGCTTGATAAGTTTTTTCAATGAGTACATACCTTGATAGATTTTTGAAATAGTTCAAAATGGAACAGTCAAAGAAGGAGTTCTTGCCTGTGATGCAAAGGTGTGAATTTGAGTAAGACTCAAGACCCGACCATGGCAGAAAATAGAAAGAGAATAAAAAGTCATTCCCTATGCCTCAGTCATAAGTTCTATAAAGTATGCTATGCTGTGAACCAGACCTATTGTATACCTTGCTCTGAGTTTGACAAAGGAATACAATTTTGATCTAAGAGTAGATCACTTGACAGCGGTCAAGAATATCCTTAGTGAGGACTAAGGAGATGTTTCTCGATTATGGAGGTGATAAAAAGGCCCGTCGTAAAAGTTACAATGATGCAAGCTTTTACACCAATCCAGATGACTCTAAGTCTCAATCTGGATATATATTGAAAGTGGGAGCAATTAGCTAGAGTAGCTCCATGCAGAGCATTGTGGACATAGAATGTTTGCAAAATACATACGGCTTTGAATGTGACAGACCCGTTGACTAAGCTTCTCTCACGAGCAAAACATGATCACACCTTAGTACACTTTGGGTGTTAATCACATAGCGATGTGAACTAGATTATTGACTCTAGTAACCCCTTTGGGTATTGGTCACATAACGATGTGAACTATGTTAATCATATACAAATATGAATATTGGTGTTAAATCACATGGCGATGTGAACTAGATTATTGACTCTAGTGCAAGTGGGAGACTGAACGAAATATGCCCTAGAGGCAATAATAAAGTTATTATTTATTTCCTTATATCATGATAAATGTTTATTATTCATGCTAGAATTGTATTAACCGGAAACATAATACATGTGTGAATACATAGACAAACATAGTGTCACTAGTATGCCTCTACTTGACTAGCTCGTTAATCAAAAATGGTTAAGTTTCCTAACCATAGACATGAGTTGTCATTTGATTAACGGGATCACATCATTAGAAGAATGATGTGATTGACATGACCCATTCCGTTAGCCTAGCACTTGATCGTTTGGTATGTTGCTATTTCTTTCTTCATGACTTATACATGTTCCTGTAACTATGAGATTATGCAACTCGCGTTTACCCGAGGAACACTTTGGGTGCTACCAAACGTCACAACGTAACTGGGTGATTATAAAGGAGTACTACAGGTGTCTCTAAAGGTACATGTTGGGTTGGCGTATTTCAAGATTAGGTTTTGTCACTCCGATTGTCGGAGAGGTATCTCTGGGCCCTCTCGGTAATGCACATCACTATAAGCCTTGCAAGCAATGTAGCTAATGAGTTAGTTATGGAATGATGCATTACGTAACGAGTAAAGAGACTTGCCGGTAACGAGATTGAACTAGGTATTGGATACCGACGATCGAATCTCGGGCAAGTAACATACCGATGACAAAGGGAACAACGTATGTTGTTATGCGGTTTGACCGATAAAGATCTCCGTAGAATATGTAGGAGCCAATATGAGCATCCAGGTTCCGCTATTGGTTATTGACCGAGAATAGTTCTAGGTCATGTCTACATAGTTCTCGAACCCGTAGGGTCCGCACGCTTAACGTTACGATGACAGTTTTATTATGAGTTTATGAGTTTTGATGTACCGAAGGAGTTCGGAGTCCCGGATGAGATCGGGGACATGACGAGGAGTCTCGAAATGGTCGAGACGTAAAGATCGATATATTGGACGACTATATTCGGAGTTCGGAAAGGTTCCGAATGATTCGGGTATTTTTTCGGAGTACCGGGGAGTTACGGGAATACGGAGAAGAGTATTGGGCCTTAATGGGCCTTAGTGGGAAGGAGCCAGGAGGTGTCGCGCGCCCCTCCCAAGCCCAGTCCGAATTGGACAAAGGGTTTGGGGCGCGGCCCCCCTCTCCCTTCCTTCTCCACTTCCCTCCTTTCCCCCCTTCTCCTAGTTGGACTAGGAAAGAAGGAGTCCTACTCCCGGTGGGAGTAGGACTCCCCTTGGCGCGCCCTCCTCCTAGGGCCGGCCTCCTCCTCCCTTGCCCCTTTATATACGGGGGCAGGGGGGCACCCCATGACACACAAGTTGATCTACGGATCGTTCCTTAGCCGTGTGCGGTGCCCCCCTCCACCATATTCCACCTTGGTCATATCGTCGCAGAGTTTAGCCGAAGCCCTGCGCCGCTAGAGCATCATCATCGTCACCACGCCGTCGTGCTGACGGAACTCATCCCCGACACTTTGCTGGATCGGAGTCCGGGGATCGTCATCGAGCTGAACATGTGCTGAACTCGGAGGTGCCGTACGTTCGGTGCTTGGATCGGTCGGATCGTGAAGACGTACGACTACATCAACCGCGTTGTGCTAATGCTTCCGCTTATGGTCTACTAGGGTACGTGGACAACACTCTCCCCTCTCGTTGCTATGCCATCACCATGATCTTGCGTGTGCGTAGGAATTTTTTTGAAATTACTACGTTCCCCAACAGGTAGAACATCATCATCGTCACCACGCCGTCGTGCTGACGGAATTCTCCCTCAAAGCTCGGCTGGATCGGAGTTCGAGGGACGTCATCGAGCTGAACGTGTGCTTAACTCGGAGGTGCCGTGCATTCGGTACTTGATCGGTCGGATCGTGAAGACGTACGACTACATCAACCGCGTCGTGCTAACGCTTCCGCTTCCGGTCTACGAGGGTACGTGGACAATACTCTCCCGTCTCATTGCTATGCATCACCATGATCTTGCGTGTGCATAGGATTTTTTTTTGAAATTACTATGTTCCCCAACAGTGGCATCCGAGCCTGGTTTTTATGCGTAGATGTTATATGCACGAGTAGAACACAAGTGAGTTGTGGGCGATACAAGTCATACTGCTTACCAGCATGTCATACCTTGGTTCGGCGGTATTGTGGGTTGAAGCGGCCCGAACCGACATTACGCGTACGCTTACGCGAGACTGGTTCTATCGACGTGCTTTGCACACACGTGGCTGGCGGGTGTCAGTTTCTCCAACTTTAGTTGAACCGAGTGTGGCTACGCCCGATCCTTAAGAAGGTTTAAACATCACTAACTTAACGAACTATCGTTGTGGTTTTGATGCGTAGGTAAGAACGGTTCTTTCTCAGCCCGTAGTAGCCACGTAAAACTTGCAACAACAAAGTAGAGGACGTCTAACTTGTTTTTGCAGGGTATGTTATGATGTGATATGGTCAAGACGTGATGCTATATTGTATGAGATGATCATGTTTTGTAACCGAGTTATCGGCAACTGGCAGGAGCCATATGGTTGTCGCTTTATTGTATGCAATGCAATCACCCTGTAATTGCTTTACTTTATCACTAAGCGGTAGCGATAGTCGTAGAAACAATAGGTGGCGAAACGACAACGATTCTACGATGGAGATCAAGGTGTCGCGCCGGTGACGATGGTGATCATGATGGTGCTCCGGAGGTGGTGATCACAAGCGCAAGATGATGATGGCCATATCATATCACTTATATTGATGGCATGTGATGTTTATCCTTTATGCATCTTATTTTGCTTTGTTTGACGGTAGCATTATAAGATGATCTCTCACTAAATTTCAAGGTATAAGTGTTCTCCCTGAGTATGCACTGTTGTGAAAGTTCTTCGTGCTGAGACACCACGTGATGATCGGGTTTGATAGGCTCTACATTCAAATACAACGGGTGCAAAACAGTTGCACACGCGGAATACTCAGGTTAAACTTGACGAGCCTAACATATACAGATATGGCCTCGGAACACTGAGACCGAAAGGTCGAGCGTGAATCATATAGTAGATATGATTGATGTCTACTACACAACCTTCTTCTTGTAGACGTTGTTGGGCCTGCAAGTGCACAGGTTTGTAGGACAGTAGCAAATTTCCCTTAAGTGGATGACCTAAGGTTTATCAATCCGTGGGAGGCATAGGATGAAGATGGTCTCTCTCAAGCAACCCTGCAACCAAATAACAAAGAGTCTCTTGTGTCCCCCAACACACCCAATACAATGGTAAATTGTATAGGTGCACTAGTTCGGCAAAGAGATGAAGATACAAGTGCAAAATGGATAGTAGATATAGGTTTTTGTAATCTGAAATAATAAAAACAGCAAGGTAGCAAGCAATAAAAGTGAGCGTAAACAGTATTGCAATGATAGGAAACAAGGCCTAGGGTTCATTTTTTCACTAGTGCAAGTTCTCTCAACAATAATAACATAGATAGAACATATGACAAGCCCTCAACGTGCAACAAAGAGTCACTCCAAAGCCACTAAAAGCGGAGAACAAACGTAGAGATTATGGTAGGGTATGAAACGACCTCAAAGTTATTCTTTCGGATCGATCTATAAAAGAGTTCGTACTAGAATAACACCTTAAGACAGAAATCAACCAAAACCCTAATGTCACCTAGATACTCCATTATCACCTCAAGTATCCGTGGGCATGATTATATGATATGCATCACACAATCTCAGATTCGTCCAACCAACATAAAAGTACTTCAAAGAGTGCCCCAAAGCTACTACCGGAGAGTCAAGAACGTGTGCCAACCCCTATGCATAGGTCATGGGTGGAACCCGCAAGTTGGTCACCAAAACATACATCAAGTGGCACGTGAAATCCCATTGTCACCACAGATAAACACGGCAAGACATACATCAAGTGTTCTCATAAAAGACTCAATCCAATAAGATAACTTCAAAGGGGAAACTCAATTCATCACAAGAGAGTAGAGGGGGAGAAACATCATAAGATCCAACTACAATAGCAAAGCTCGGGATACATCAAGATCGTGCCATAGATGAACACGAGAGAGAACACAAGAGAGAGAGATCAAACACATAGCTACTGGTACATACCCTCAGCCCCGAGGGTGAACTACTCCCTCCTCGTCATGGATAGCGCCGGGATGATGAAGATGGCCACCGGTGATGGGATCCCCCTCCGGCAGGGTGCCAGAACAGGGTCCCGATTGGTTTTTGGTGGCTACAGAGGCTTGCGGCGGTGGAATTCCCGATCTATCTTCTGTTCTGGAAGTTTTAGGGTACAAGAGTATATATGGGTGCAGGGGGTACGTTGGAGGAGCTACGGGGGCCCCACAAGGCAGGGGGGCGTGCCCGGGGGGGGCCCTCGTGGGTAGCCCATATCTCCCCTGACGTGCACTCCAAGTTCCCTGGGTTGCTTTCCTTCCAAAACTAACTTCTCCAGTTGATTTCGTTCCGTTTTGACTCCGTCTGATATTCCTTTTCCTCGAAACACTGAAATAGGCATAAAACAACAAATCTGGGCTGGGCCTCCGGTTAATAGGTTAGTCCCAAAAATAATATAAAAGTGGATAATAAAGCCCAATATTGCCCAAAACAATAGATAAAGTAGCATGGAGGAATCAAAAATTATAGATACGTTGGAGACGTATCAAGCATCCCCAAGCTTAATTCCTGCTCGTCCTCGAGTAGGTAAATGATAAAAAAGAATTTTTGATGCGGAGTGATACTTTGGCATAATTTCAATATAAATCTTCTTAATTGTGATATGAATATTCAGATCCGAAAGATTCAAGACAAAAGTTCATATTGACATAAAAATAATAATACTTCAAGCATACTAAAAAAGCAATCATGTCTTCTCAAAATAGCATGGCTAAAGAAAGTTCATCCCTACAAAATGATATAGCTAGGCTATGCTTCATTTTCGTCACACAAAGATGTTCCCAACTTCTATACCCCCGATGACAAGCCAAGCAATTGTTTCATACTTAAATAATCTCAAACCTTTTCAACCTTCACGCAATACATGAGCGTGAGCCATGGATATAGCACTATGGGTGGAATAGAATATGATGATGGGGATTGTGTGGAGAAGACAAAAAAGGAGAAAGTCTCACATTGACGAGGCTAATCAACGGGCTATGTAGATGCCCATCAATTGATGTCAACATGAGGAGTAGGGATTGCCATGCAACGGATGCACTAGAGCTATGAATGCTCAACAAAAGAAAACTAGTGGGTGTGCATCCAACTTGCTTGCTCATGAAGACCTAGGAAATTTGAGGAAGCCCATCGTAGGAATATACAAGTCAAGTTCTATAATGAAAAATTCCCACTAGTATAAAAAAGACAACTTATGAGACTCACTACATGAAGAACAAGGTGCTACTTTGAAGCACAATATATGAGACTCACTATATAAAGAACAAGGTGCTACTTTGAAGCACAAGTGTGGAAAAAGAGATAGTAGGATTGCCCTTTTCTTTTCTTTTTTGGGCCTTTTTTGCCTTTCTCTTTTTTTTGATTGGGCAATGCTCTAATAATGATGATCATCACACTTCTATTGATTACAACATAAGAATTACAACTCGAAACTAGAACAAGATATGACTCTATATGAATGCCTCCGGCGGTGTACCGGGATGGTGCAATGAATCAAGAGTGACATGTATGAAAAATAATGCATGGTGGCTTTGCCACGAATACGATGTCAACTACATGATCATGCAATGGCAATATGACAAAAGTAATGTATGTCATGATGATGATGACGAAGTGGAAGTTGCATGGCAATATATCTCGGAATGGCTATGGAAATGCCATAATAGGTAGGTATGGTGGCTGTTTTGAGGAAGATATAAGGAGGTTTATGTGTGATAGAGCGTACCGTATCACGGGGTTTGGATGCACCGGCGAAGTTTGCACCAACTCTCAAGGTGAGAAAGGGCAATGCACGGTACCGAAGAGGCTAGCAAAGGCGGAAAGGTGAGAGTGCGTATAATCCATGGACTCAACATTAGTCAAAAGAACTCATATACTTATTGCAAAAATTTAGAAGTCATCAAAAATCAAGTACTATGCGCATGCTCCTAGGGGGATAGATTGGTAGGAAAAGACCATCACTCGTCCTCTACCGCCACTCATAAGGATGCACAAGCCAGGTACACTTCATGTTTCAAATTTGTTACACAACTTTAACCATACGTGCATGCTACAGGACTTGCAAACTTCAACACAAGCATTTCTCAAATTCATAATCACCCAACTAGCACGACTTTGATATTATCACCTCCATATCTCAAAACAATTATCAAGCATCAAACTTATCTTAGTATTCAATTCACTCAAAAGAAAGGTTCACATATCTTGAACACCAAGTATATTAACATTAAGCAAATTACCATGCTATTAAGGAATCTCAAAATAATCTAAGTGAAGCATGAGAGTTCATCTATTTCTTCAAAATAAAATTACCACCATGATCTAAAAGATATAAGTGAAGCACTAGAGCAAACAACAAACTACTCCAAAAGATATAAGTGAAGATCAATGAGTAGTTGAATAATTGTGCAACTATGTAAAGACTCTCCCATTTAATAATTTCAGATCTTGATACTTTATTCAAACAGCAAGCAAAGCTAAAGAAAACTACATTGCAAGGATAGCACAACTCATGTGAAGAAGCAAAAACTTAGGCTCAACCGATACTAACCGATAGTTGTTGAAGAAGAAAGGTGGGATGCCTACCGGGGCATCCCCAATCTTAGATCCTTGAGACTTCTTGAAATATTATCTTGGGGTGCCTTGGGCATCCCCAAGCTTGAACTTTTGTGTCTCCTTAATTCCTCTCATATCATGGTTTCTCTTTTTAACAAAAGCTTCATTCACAACAAACTCAACAAGAACTCGTGAGATAGGTTAGTATAAACCAATGCAAAACCTTATCATTTCCTACCGTAACAAATCACTAAAATTATTATTCAACATTGAATACTAAATGCCTCTGCATATCTAATACTCCTATCATCAAATAGAATCATTAAACAAGCAAACATATGCAACCATAACAGCAATCTGCCAAAACAGTACAGTCTGTAAAGAATGCAAGAGTATCAATACTTACCTGACCCCAAAAATTCTGAACTAAAATTCCTACTGTAATAAATTTATCAGAGCTCAATATGCGAAAAGATTCAACGTTATACCATGCTCTGACTTTTCTAGGGAATTTTTGCAACAGCGGTAAACTTTCTGTTTTCAAACAGCAACATGCAAACTAGCAAAATAAGCATGGCAAAGGCTATCCTTGACTTTTTTTATTGAAACTAAAGATGCAAAACATTATTCTAACTAACAACAAGCAAAAACTAACAAAATAAAATGACGCTCCAAGAAAAACACATATCATGTGGTGAATAAAAATATAGCTCCAAGTAAAGTTACCGATGAACAAAGACGAAAGAGGGGATGCCTTCCGGGGCATCCCCAAGCTTAGGCTCTTGGTTGTCCTTGAATATTACCTTGGGGTGCCTTGGGCATCCCCAAGCTTAGGCTTTTTCCACTCCTTATTCCATAGTCCATCGAATCTTTAGCCAAAACTTGAAAACTTCAACCACACAAAACTCAAAACAAAACTCGTAAGCTCCGTTAGTATAAGAAAATAAAACCACCACTTAGGTACTGTAATGAACTCATTTTAAATTCATATTAGTGTAATATCTACTGTATTCTAACTTGTCTATGGTTCATACCACTCAATACTAGCCATAAATGCATCAAAATAAGCAAACAACACATAGAAAACAGAATCTGTCAAAAACAGAACAGTCTGTAGTAATCTGTATAAAACGTATACTTCTGGAACCCCAAAAATTATGAAATAAACTGCTGGACCTGAGAAATTCGTCTATTAATCATCTGCAAAAAGAATCAACCTAAAATCACTCTCCAGTAAAAAATGGCAGCTAATCTCGTGAGCGCTAAAGTTTCTGTTTTTCACAGCAAGATCACATAAACTTCACCCAAGTCTTCCCAAAGGTTCTACTTGGCACTTTATTAAACAAAAGCTATAAAACATGATTAGTACAGTAGCATAATCATGTGGACACATAAAAACAGTAAGGATAAATATTGGGTTGTCTCCCAACAAGCGCTTTTCTTTAATGCCTTTTAGCTAGGCATGATGATGACAATGATGCTCACATAAAAGATAAGGATTGAAACATAACGGGAGCATCATGAAGAATATGACTAGCACATTTAAGTCTAACCTACTTCCTATGCATAGGGATTTTGTGAGAAAACAACTTAGGGAAACAATAATCAACAAGCATAGGAAGGTAACACGAGCATAGCTTCAAGAATTTAAGCACATAGGGAGGAAACTTGATATTATTGCAATTCCTACGAGCATATGTTCCTCTCTCATTATAATTTTCAGTAGCATCATGAATGAATTCAACAATATAACCAGCACCTAAAGAATTCTTTTCATGATCTACAAGCATAGAAAATTTACTACTCTCAACATAAGCAAATTTCTTCTCATGAATAGTAGTATAAGCAAACTCAACAAAATAACTATCATGTGATTGAAAATTAAGATCAAGATGACACGTTTCATGGTTATCATTATTCTTTAAAGCATACGTGTCATCACAATAATCATCATAGATAGGAGGCATGCTTTCATCATAGTAAATTTGCTCATCGAAGCTTGGGGGACAAAAAATATCATCTTCATCAAACATAGCTTCCCCAAGCTTGTGGCTTTGCATATCATTAGCATCATGGATATTCAAGGAATTCATACTAACAACATTGCAATCATGCTCATCATTCAAATATTTAGTGCCAAACAATTTAGAGATTTCTTCTTCTAGCACTTGAGCACAATTATCCTTTCCATCATACTCACGAAAGATATTAAAAAGATGAAGCGTATGAGACAAACTCAACTCCATTTTTTTTGTAGTTTTCTTTTATAAACTAGACTAGTGCTAAAACAAGAAACAAAAAGATTCGATTGCAAGATCTAAAGATATACCTTCACTTACCTAGCCTCCCCGACAACGGCGCTAGAAACTGCTTGATGTCTACTACACAACCTTTTTCTTGTAGACGTTGTCGGGCCTGCAAGTGCACAGGTTTGTAGGACAGTAGCAAATTTCCCTCAAGTGGATGACCTAAGGTTTATCAATCCGCGGGAGGCGTAGTATGAAGATGGTCACTCTCAAGCAACCTTGCAACCAAATAACAAAGAGTCTCTTGTGTCCCCAACACACCCAATACAATGGTAAATTGTATAGGTGCACTAATTCGACAAAGAGATGAAGATACAAGTGCAAAATAGATAGTAGATATAGGTTTTTGTAATCTGAAATAACAAAAACAGCAAGGTAGCAAGCGATAAAAGTGAGCGTAAACGGTATTGCAATGATAGAAAACAAGGCCTAGGGTTCATACTTTCACTAGTGCAAGTTCTCTCAACAATAATAACATAGGTAGAGCATATGACAAGCCCTCAACGTGCAACAAAGAGTCACTCCAAAGCCACTAATAGCGGAGAACAAACGTAGAGATTATGGTAGGGTATGAAACCACCTCAAAGTTATTCTTTCGGATCGATCTATAAAAGAGTTCGTACTAGAATAACACCTTAAGACAGAAATCAACCAAAACCCTAATGTCACCTAGATACTCCATTGTCACCTCAAGTATCCGTGGGCATGATTATACGATATGCATCACACAATCTCAGATTCGTCCAACCAACATAAAAGTACTTCAAAGAGTGCCCCAAAGCTACTACCGGAGAGTCAAGAACATGTGCCAACCCCTATGCATAGGTTCATGGGTGGAACCCGCAAGTTTGTCACCAAAACATACATCAAGTGGCATGTGAAATCCCATTGTCACCATAGATAAACACGGCAAGACATACATCAAGTGTTCTCATAAAAGACTCAATCCAATAAGATAACTTCAAAGGGGAAACTCAATTCATCACAAGAGAGTAGAGGGGGAGAAACATCATAAGATCCAACTACAATGCAAAGCTCAGGATACATCAAGATCGTGCCATAGATGAACACGAGAGAGAACACGAGAGAGAGAGATCAAACACATAGCTACTGGTACGTACCCTCAGCCCCGAGGGTGAACTACTCCCTCCTCGTCATGGATAGCGCCGGGATGATGAAGATGGCCACCGGTCATGGGATCCCCCTCCGGCAGGATGCCGGAACAGGGTCCCGATTGGTTTTTGGTGGCTATAGAGGCTTGCGGCGGCGGAACTCTCGATCTATCTTCTGTTCTGGAAGTTTTAGGGTACAAGAGTATATATGGGTGCATGGGGTACGTCGGAGGAGCTACGGGGGCCCCACGAGGTAGGGGGTGCGCCCAGGGGGGGGGGAGGGGGCGTCCCCCACCCTCATGGGCAGCCCGTATCTCCCCTGACGTGCACTCTAAGTTCCCTGGGTTGCTTTCCTTCCAAAAATAACTTCTCCAGTTGATTTCATTCCGTTTTGACTCCGTCTGGTATTCCTTTTCCTCGAAACACTGAAATAGGCATAGAACAGCAAATCTGGGCTGGGCCTCCGGTTAATAGGTTAGTCCCAAAAATAATATAAAAGTGGATAATAAAGCCCAATATTGCCCAAAACAGTAGATAAAGTAGCATGGAGCAATCAAAAATTATAGATACGTTGGAGACGTATCAATGATCAACATAATGATGTTCACCATTGAAAACTACTCCATCTCACGTGATGATCGGACATGGTTTAGTTGATTTGGATCACGTGATCACTTAGATGATTAGAGGGATGTCTATCTAAGTGGGAGTTTTTGAGTAATATGATTAATTGAACTTAAATTTATCATGAACTTAGTACTTGTATATAGATGGCTCGTGTTGTTGTTCCGTTGAATTTTAATGCGTTCCTTGAGAAATCTAAGTTGAAAGATGATGGTAGCAATTACACAGACTGGGTCCGTAACTTGAGGATTATCCTCATTGCTGCACAGAAGAGTTACGTCCTGGAAGCACCGCTAGGTGTACCACCTGCGCCAGCAACTGTAGACATTGTGAATGCCTGGTAGTCACGTGTTAATGACTAGTCGATAGTTCAGTGTGCCATGCTTTACGGCTTAGAATCGGGACTTCAATGACGTTTTGAACGTCATGGAGCATATGAGATGTTCCAGGAGTTGAAGTTAATATTTCAAGCAAATGCCCTGTAACGCACCGGATACAACTTTCCATATTCGTAACTCCAACTCTTGCCTTTTCCGGAGATGCGATATGATATTTCCTTCGTGGTTGGGTTTTGTCTTTTGTTTTGCATTTTTTTTCACGTCATGCATTTCATATCATAGCATCATGCACTTTGCGTCTGCATGTTTTAAGAAAACTCGTAACCGTTCGCAGTTGCCCTTTCTCTCTTTGCCTCCGTTGTCATTTTGTCAGGCCCCTTGTCCTCGTTGACCTCCTCGGACCGCTTTGCCTTCGTTGGTCGATCCAGTCCAACCCTGCTGGAACGAAAGACCCGATGAGTATTTTCGTACAACCTTCCAATCTTCTTAGTCAATTGTGTATGAGCAACACTCCCCAAACTTGGCATGACTCATTGCCATCTTGTATTCATGATCTTACCTCTATTGGTCACAAATGCATAGCATAGGATCGAGTGGATCGGCAACCAATAGGCCAGATTTGAGTTTCGTTCCCCTCTTATTTGTCTGCCACGCAACCTCTCTGCACAACCACCGACCCCCTCTTGCGTGCGTCCAAAAACTGCCCCGAACCCGAACCGCTCAGTCATCACCGTTGCATTCAGGTCATCTCCTAACATCTATAAAACATCTCGGTTTTCTTATTTAGACTCCCTAGCCTATTTTATCTTGACCATCCGATTTCGATCGGATGATCCAAACCCCCTCTCTTTTCCCTATATATAGTCAAACTTTAATCCATTTGAGACCAAACCCTAAAATCTAGGGGGCTGTCCCATCTTCCCTGCCGTCTGCCGCCACCCCCCTGTCCAAATCCTCCTCAGAGTCCACATCGAGCCAACAACAGCTACCAACCTTCCTCCTTGTCCAGCCACCACCCAACCCCCAGATCCATCCATCTGGACCCTTGGATAGAGATCCAACATCCAGGAGGTGCTCCCTGCAACTCCCGCAAGCCCCCTTCCATGGTTCTGCTCCACGCCCGAGCTCGTCCTTGAGCACGACGCTGCCCTTGCCGACCGCCGTCGACCAGGCCAGTGCTCCGCCGTCCCGCGCCCTTCCCTCTCCTTCCTTTTTGCCCATCTCGTTTCTTCTTCCCCTCTCATGGTCTCTCTCCCGTGGATCACAGGAACCCCGCCGCCACCGTTCGAGCTCTCCGGCCGGGATCTCCCTCTCTGCCGCCGGGAACGAGCTCCCCACGCCCGGATCCGCTCCTCCTTCGCCGCGTCAAGTACTGGAGCTGCTCGTCGCCACCAGGGAGCCATCGCCCCACCAAGTTCCTCGACCTTCCTCTGCTTTCCGCGTCACCAAGTCCCCTGCCTCGCCGGAGCCGCTACACCGAGCCCCGATCCGCGCCGCCCCTTGCCGGATTTGGACCCCGGCTCCTCCCCGCACTCCGTTCCGCCCGTTCCGGCCGGTTCCCGCCGACCCCGTCGCCAGGGCCCCTGCCGTCTTCTCCTCCATTGCCATGCTCCTGCTGCTTCTGTTTCTTCAGAACGAGAGCAGCAATGGCTCAACCGGGTCAGCGTTCCCGAGCCCGTTGACTGCCTCCAGATCGACAACCGCAGCCAGCGCTAAGGCCCAGCTCGCCCTCCATCTCCCCCCCCCCCCCCCCCGCGGCCAGGCCCAGCCAGCCTCCTCCACCAATGGGTCGAAGCCCATGGGTGAGCAGCCCCCCAGCGCCTCTCTGTTTTTTTCACCGATTGGGCCAACCAGATTCAGCCCGTTGTGTTTTTTTTCCTGCTGCGAATTTAGACATTACAGTTTTGCAGAAACCCCCTTGCACTTCATGCATATAATAACTCATGATCTGTGCATCACATGTAAAAACTTTATATATGTAAAATGCTTAGAATTTTGTGTAGTTTAATAATTTGCCACTTTCATCCATGTTAAATATGTTTAAATATGTTGTTTGTTTAAACTTGCTCAAATGCCATGTTAAAATGATTTATTTCATAACTAAATAACCGTAGCTCGGTTTTAAATAAACTTTATATGTAAATGGGGTGGATAAATGCCTAGTGTAACATGGTGCACTCATCTTGCATGTTTAACAACTCTAAAATATGGTTTAGGGTAGAACAGTACCAAATTCATAATATGCATACGAGGATTTTCTGGAATTGTTGTTTGTTCTTCCGGCCTCATTTAAACTTGCCTAGTTAGGTAGTTTCATTATGCTTCACCCCTTGCCATGTTTAACAACATTTAATATTGTTGGGTACATAACTGAGAGAGAACTAAATAATTGATGTGGTGTTTTGTCAATATGCAACTCGTTGCATATTGAGCTCCACTTAACTTGTAGTATTGTTTGTTGCACTTTGCCATGCCTCATTAAACTGACATGCATCATACTTGTTGTGCATCATGCCATGTTTATGCTTGTGCATTTAACATGTTGTCTGTTTCTTTCCGGTGTTGCTTCCTAGTTCCGGTAATGTTGCGATTGTGAGGATTTGTTCGACTACTCCTGTTCGTCTTCTTCATGGACTCGTTCTTCTTCCTAGCAGGATTTCAGGCAAGATGACCGTCACCTTGGATCTCACTACTATCATTGCTATGCTAGTTGCTTCGTTCTATCACTATGCTGTGTTACCTACCACTTGCTTATCAAGCCTCCCAAATTGCCATGTCAGCCTCTAACCTTTTTCACCCTTCCTAGCAAACCGTTCTTGGCTATGTTACCGCTTTGCTCAGCTTCTCTTATGAAGTTGAAGATTGCTCCATGATGGACATGATTATGTTGGGATATCACAATATCTCTTATTTAATTAATGCATCTATATACTTGGTAAAGGGTGGAAGGCTCGACCTTATGCCTGGTGTTTTGTTCCACTCTTGCCGCCCTAGTTTTCATCATATCGGTGTTATGTTCCCGGATTTTGTGTTCCTTACGCGGTTGGGTGATTTATGGGACCCCCTTGACAGTTCGCTTTGAATAAAACTCCTCCAACAAGGCCCAACCTTGGTTTTACCATTTGCCTCACCTAGCCCTTTTTCCCTTGGGTTTCCGGAGCCCGAGGGTCATCTTTATTTACCCCCCCCCCCGGGCTAGTGCTCGTCGTGAGTGTTGGTCCAACCTGTCAGCCGCCGATTGCCACCAGGGGAAACTCTGGGATGGCCTACCGGAAGTTTGGACAATCCGGTGTGCCCTGAGAACGAGATATGTGCAGCTCCTATCAGGATTTGTCGGCACATTCGGCCGGCTTTGCTGGTCTTGTTTTACCATTGTTGAAATGTCTTGTAAACCGGGATTCCGAGATTGATCGGGTCTTCTTGGGAGAAGGAATATCCTTCGTTGACCGTGAGAGCTTATCATGGGCTAAGTTGGGACACCCCTGCAGGGTATTATCTTTTGAAAGCCGTGCCCGCGGTTATGTGGCAGATGGGAATTTGTTAATGTCTGGTTGTAGATAACTTGACACCAGATCTGAATTAAAACGCATCAACCGCGTGTGTAGCCGTGATGGTCTCTTCTCGGCGGAGTCCGGGAAGTGAACACGGTTTTGGGTTATGTTTGACGTAAGTAGGAGTTTAGGATCACCTCTTGATCATTGCTAGCTTCACGACCATTCCATTTGCTCTCTTCTCGCTCTTATTTGCGTATGTTAGCCACCATATATGCTTAGTCGCTGCTGCAACCTCACCACTTTACCCCTTCCTTTCCCATTAAGCTTTGCTAGTCTTGATACCCATGGTAATGGGATTGTTGAGGCCTCGTGGCTCACAGATTACTACAACATTAGTTGCAGGTACAGGTTATGCGATGTTCATGACGCGAGAGCGATGTTTGCTTGTTTTGGAGTTCTTCTTCTGCTTCTTCTTCGGTCAGGGGATAGGTTCCAGGTCGGCAGCCTGGGCTAGCAGGGTGGATGTCGTTTGAGTTTCTGTTTGTGTTTCATCCGTAGTCGGATGGTGCTCTTATGTAAGATGATGTTGTATTCGTGTGGCATTGTATGCCTTATGTATATCAGAGAGTAGGATTCTTTTTACTCCTCAGCCCCCTTCGCAGCTCTGGTGAGGACTCTCGACGTAGATGTTTTGTCTTTCCTCTCCTCAATTTTTCACAATTTTTTTTAGGATCACACGGGTATCTTGGAATCGTTCCGATAGTCTTGTGACGAGAACATTGTTCTTGGTGCCTCCTGACATTTAGGGGTTGTGGCAGTGTCCCGGGGAGTTGAGCTCCGAGGTGTTGTCGTCACAATTTAATCGTTGCAGTTCTGGAATACCTGAGTTTTGCCGACATCGAAAATCTCTTTTATGCAGTTGTTGGTGAGATAACCTCGACGCCACCCAGTACTGGGGAGTTCGGGAGTATTGCCATAGCTCGTATAACGGATGCTTTTCGAAGGTTGAGGTACACAATTTCCGAAGGTTTCTTGGTTATGTGTTGACGGATGGATACAACTTGGATGTAGGTATTGTTAGTTTGGGTGAGATATATTGCTTCCCCTGTGACCTCAACACCAGATTGCATAACCAGAAAGTTTTGGGAGTTTTATAGGTGGGAATTCAAGTAGCTCCTAGAATATCTTTCCAACAGACACTTGATACGATATGGGGTCTACCATATGTTTGTTCTGGCTTATTGTGCAAGCCAAATCCTTTGTTTTGTTTTGTTTTGAGTTGTGGTATTTGAGTTGCTTCAATGTCAAGTGTTGATTCCATACCTTTCCCTAAATGGTGTTCTCATATTTCTATGGGAGTACTAATCCTTTTGATCATCGAGATTGTCATGTCAATTCTTTCCAACCGATGTGCTTCTCTTCAAGTGGATCCAATCATTTCAACATTTGTGAGATCAATTCTAAGATTTTCTCAACGGTGTTTGTTTCAACCGTCCCAAGTTGCCTTTGTTTTCCCGCCCTCCCACCCTTTTTCTTCAAGGACTCAAATTTCTTAATCATGTATCCTTTTATTTGTGGGAAGTCTCTTCATTCTTTTCTTTCAATGTTCTTATCCGGTGATTTCCCATGAAGATGCTCAATAGTTTCAAGTTCATCATCCTTCATTGTTGTTTCTTCTCCGGTGGATCCAATTCAAGCTTTCGATATTCATCATATTCCTTTCCTTGTTTCTAATGCTTTCTCATGCCGATGCACCTCTTAATCATTCACTTCTTCCTATTCATTTGTTCTGGAGTGCTGAAGATATCTCACAAGACTTGTGTTTCCATTCTCAATCTGTTCAAGATACTTCGAGGTTTTTCTCTCATTCAAGATATTTAATTCTACCCGTGCAATCTCTATTTCAAGGAATCCTTCAACGATGTTTCTTTTGAGTGGGCCCTAACCCATAGGTCTTTTTCCTAGGATCTTACCTGACACTTTTATTTTCAGGAGCGATTCTTAAATTCTTTTCAAGTGTGATGTAAGAATGGATTCCATCAGTCACATGCCTTTTCCAAGATCGATTTCAAATTATTTTCATTGTTGGCTCAACCTCTTTGTTTTTCATTCTCCCGGAGTATCTCAACAATTCATGGTGGTTCTCATCTTCATTCTCAACATTTGAAGACCGAAGAAGGATTTCTCTAGAATCTTGCTCCATTCTCTTCAAGATTCATGGTTCTAGCTTCATTCCATCCTCATAATTGTTTTGATTGTGACAATTTTTTTCTGACCACCCAGTGCATTTCGTGAGTTCTTTCCATTTTATTCCTACTAAGGCCATCATTTCGGGTTTATTCATTCTTAGCTTTTAGCTCCCCTTCCCCATATTCTACCGGTGCATCATTCAAGTATTCTCTAATAAGCTCATGATCTCTTCATTCACTTGTATCTAAATCCCCTCAAGTATCTTCATTCTTTTCGATGAATTGTGCCTTTGCTACTTTCATTTTCAATTCTTACGGTGGTTCGTTCGAGATTCCTCTTCCTTTGCTACCGTATCATTTCATTCGTTGTTTCCAATTCCACCGGTGGTTCCATCAATACCTTCTCAAGTTCGCGCTATATCTCTTTTAATCCTTTCTACGAGAATAAGTAGTATGCCAAATCCATTGCTTGTCATCAATTTAAATTGGTGAAGGATACGCATAACATAATTCTTATTATTGTTTCATCCAAGTGATCTAGTTTCTTCTTTGCAGAGTTGTTCATCATGTCACATTTCTCGGTTCTAGTGTTTCATCTTTTCTTTTCCAGAGTTCCAAGTTTTCCGCATTATCTCGTCGCGAAGCTCCTTCTAAATCATGACAAGGCTTTACCTTGTGTTTTCAACTTCTCTTTCTTTCTATATCATCCTTTTATTACCGGAGTTCTTCATGGAGGCTCTACATGGTGTTTCGTCAAGGATTCCTTTCATTCTTCATTTGTTCTTCAAGACTTCTCTCGAAGTTATGACCCACCAAGCTATACTCTAAAATAAACATGGTGCCCAACACGTGTCTTGTTTTGAGGAGTTCAAGCACTCTTCATCTTGCATCCGAAGTGCAAGTATTCCTACCTTATCTTTTGAGGCGGTGTTATGCCATTCTTGATAATTTTCCTTCGTGTTTCATGATTCACAAGTTTTCAAGACTGGCATATTTAAATTCCATCATTTTCTGTTCGTTCAAGAGATCTTTTCAACCAATCAATCTTTTGTTGGAGTTATATTGGGTTATATCTTACCTAAAGCCTTCCCTAAGGAATGTTGCTATTGTGCTGCTTATCTAAGATCCAAGTTTCCTCCTATCCTCTCGATGAAAGAAGTTTTCATCTCTTCGTTGCTCTCAAGCAATAAATTGTTTTTCGTTATTGGCCTTTTGTCACCTCATAATTTTGAGTTGTTTTCCATAAGCCCACAACAAGCTTGTGCTTCTCGTTGTTGATTTTCCAACAACTCCGTTCGATTCTTCTTTGCAAGGATGCTTTCCAAGTTCACTTGTGGCAAAAGTTGTCATTTTCTCCTCCGTCCCTTTATCCCAACGGTCTAACTTATATTCTTTCATTACGGAGGCATTGTGATGTTGTGCTCTTCACGCATCACCTTGTTTTGTGAGGATCGTGTTCTTTTCTTGCTTATCCATTTAATCGGATTGTTGTATCATCTGTTCAATATCTTTTCATCTCATCAAGTTTTCGTCTCTTTTCTACCGGAGTGCTGTCCAAATTCTATCATTCTTGTTCCTTGGCTATCTCATTATACCAAGGTGGTCATATTCTTTTCGTTCGTGAAGCTCTTATTTCCATGTCTTTCAACCTTCAAGTTCTCGTAATACTCCTTGTTCCTCTTTTCTAATGGATTGTTTGCAATCTCGTTCATCTCTGTTGTACTCTTTCTTTTAAATTGCTCAACCTCTCAAGGTTCGTGGTTTCACTCGTTCGTCAAAGAAGCAACTTAGTTTACCTCTTATCTTCCTCTTCCTTTTCCCTCCAGTGCCATCCTAGATCTCGGGACGAGATCCTTTCGTAGTGGTGGAGTGTTGTAACGCCCCGGATACAACTTTCCATATTCATAACTCCAACTCTTGCCTTTTCCAGAGATGCGATATGATACTTCCTTCGTGGTTGGGTTTTGTCTTTTGTTTTGAATTTTTTTTCACGTCATGCATTTCATATCATAGCATCATGCTTTTGCATCCGCATGTTTTAAGAAAACTCGTAACCGTTCGCAGTTGCCCTTTCTCTCTTTGCCTCCGTTGTCATTTTGTCAGGCCCCTTGTCCTCGTTGACCTCCTCGGGCCACTTTGCCTTTGTTGGTCGTTCCAGTCCAACCGAGTTTCGTTCCCCTCTTATTTGTTTGCCACGCAACCTCTCTGCACAACCACCGACCCCCTCTTGCGTGCGTCCGAAAACTGCCCCGAACCCGAACCGCTTAGTCATCACCGTTGCCTCCGGTGTTGCTTCCTAGTTCCGGTAATGTTGCGATTGTGAGGATTCGTTCGACTACTCCTGTTCGTCTTCTTCATGGACTCGTTCTTCTTCCTAGCGGGATTTCAGGCAAGATGACCGTCACCTTGGGTCTCACTACTATCATTGCTATGCTAGTTGCTTCGTTCTATCGCTATGCTGCGTTACCTACCACTTGCTTATCAAGCCTCCCAAATTGCCATGTCAGCCTCTAACCTTTTTCACCCTTCCTAGCAAACCGTTCTTGGCTATGTTACTGCTTTGCTCAACCTCTCTTATAGCGTTGTTAGTTGTAGGTGAAGTTGAAGATTGCTCCATGATGGATAGGATTATGTTGGGATATCACAATATCTCTTATTTAATTAATGCATCTATATACTTGGTAAAGGGTGGAAGGCTCGGCCTTATGCCTGGTGTTTTGTTCCACTCTTGCCGCCCTAGTTTTCGTCATACCGGTGTTATGTGCCCGGATTTTGCGTTCCTTACGTGGTTGGGTGATTTATGGGACCCCCTTGACAGTTCGCTTTGAATAAAACTCCTCCAGCAAGGCCCAACCTTGGTTTTACCATTTGCCTCACCTAGCTCTTTTTCCCTTGGGTTTCCGGAGCCTGAGGGTCATCTTTATTTACCCCCCCCCCCCGGGCCAGTGCTCGTCGTGAGTGTTGGTCCAACCTGTCAGCCGCCGGTGGCCACCAGGGGCAACTCTGGGATGGCCTACCGGAAGTTTGGACAATCCGGTGTGCCCTGAGAACGAGATATGTGTAGCGACCCGACCCGAATGGATCAAGTCTCTGTGATTAAGTGTCATCCCTGGATCGGTATGCTGACACACACAGTACTCGAGGATTTATAACAGAGGTTAATCACATGTATAAAGTAACGTAAATACTATTACCTCAATCCAAATAGCGGAAGTAACAAGGTTGTGGATTCCCATCAACACCAACGGCAAAGTTGAGTGTAGAAATCGTAACCCTAACGTATCACTTACTCGTTGTAAGATCCTGCAACATGAGACGTTGCAGCCACAAAGGGTCAGTACATTGAATGTACTGGCAAATTCACACCATAAAGCAATAATGAATAAAGGCTATCACTACATGCATATATGGTTGGTGGAGGTGTTGGGAAACGTAGTAATTTCAAAAAATTTCCTACGCACACGCAAGATCATGGTGATGATATAGCAACGAGGGGAGAGTGTTGTCTACGTACCCTCGTAGACCGAAGCGGAAGCGTTGACGCAACGTAGATGAAGTAGTCGTACGTCCTCCGGTTCAACCGATCCAAGTACCGTTACTCCGGCACCTCCGAGTTCTTGACACGCGTACAGCTCGATGACGCACCCTCGATCTCCGATCCAGCAGAGGCGCCGAGGGGGAGTTCCGTCAGCACGACGGCGTAGTGACGATCTTGATGTTCTCCTATTGCAGGGCTTCGCCTAAGCACCGCTACAATATGACCGAGGTGTAATATCGTGGAGGGGGCACCGCACACGGCTAAGGAACGATCAATGATCAACTTGTGTATCCTAGGGTGCCCCCCTACCCCCGTATATAAAGGAGGGAGGGAGGAGGTGGCCGGCCCTAGGGGGGGCGCGCCATGAGGAGGGGGAAACCTACTCCAAGTAGGTTTCCCTCTCTTTTCCTTATCTTATTTGGAGGGGGAAGGAAAGAGTACTAGTATTAGGAAGTAGTACTAGTAGTAGTAATAGGAAGAGGGGGAAGGAGAAAGGAAAGGGGGGGCCGGCCCCCCTCCCCAATTCGGATTGGGCTTGGGGGGGGGGGGGGCGCCCCCCTCCCTTGCTCCTTCTCTCTTCCTCCTACATGGGCCCAATAAGGCCCATATACCTCCCGGGGGGTTCCGGTAACCTCCCGGGGCTCCAAACTTCTCCGGAACCTTTCCGGTGTCCAAATATATCCGTCCAATATATCAATCTTTATGTCTCGACCATTTCGAGACTCCTCGTCATGTCCGTAATCATATCCGGGACTCCGAACAACCTTCGGTACATCAAAATACATAAACTCATAATATAACTGTCATCGAAACCTTAAGCGTGCGGACCCTACGGTTCGAGAACGATGTAGACATGACTGATACACATCTCTGGTCAATAACCAATAGCGGGACCTAGATGCCCATATTGGTTCCTACATATTCTACGAAGATCTTTATCGGTCAAACCGCATAACAACATACGTTGTTCCCTTTGTCATCGGTATGTTACTTGTCCGAAATTCGATCGTCGGTATCCAATACCTAGTTCAATCTCGTTATCGACAAGTCTCTTTACTCGTTCTGTAATACTTCATCTTATAACTAACTCATTAGTTACATGCTTGCAAGGCTTAGGTGATGAGCATTGCCGAGAGGGCCCAGAGATACCTCTCCGACAATCGGAGTGACAAAACCTAATCTCGAATTATGCTAACTCAACATGTACCTTCGGAGACACCCGTAGTACTCCTTTATAATCACCCAGTTACGTTGTGACCTTTGGTAGTACCCAAAGTGTTCCTCCGGTAAACGGGAGTTACACAATTCTCATAGTTACAGGAACATGTATAAGTCATGAAGGAAGCAATAGCAGAATACTAAACGATCAAGTGCTAAGCTAACGGGATGGGTCATGTCAATCACCTCATTCTCCTATTGATGTGATCCCATTAATCAAATGATAACACATGTCAATGGTTAGGAAACATAACCATCTTTGATTAATGAGCTAGTCAAGTAGAGGCATACTAGTGACTATATGTTTGTCTATGTATTCACACATGTATCATGTTTCCGGTTAATACAATTCTAGCATGAATAATAAACATTTATCATGATATGAGGAAATAAATAATAACTTTATTATTGCCTCTAGGGCATATTTCCTTCAGTCTCCCACTTGCACTAGAGTCAATAATCTAGATTACATAGTAATGATTCTAACACCCATGGAGTCTTGGTGCTGATCATGTTTTGCTCGTGAGAGAGGCTTAGTCAACGGGTCTGCAACATTCAGATCCGTATGTATCTTGCAAATCTCTATGTCTCCCACTTGGACTTGGTCCCGAATGGAATTGAAGCGTCTCTTGATGTGCTTGGTCCTCTTGTGAAATCTGGATTCCTTTGCCAAGGCAATTGCACCAGTATTGTCACAGAAGATCTTCATTGGTCCCGATGCACTAGGTATGACACCTAGATCGGAAATGAACTCCTTCATCCAGACTCCTTCATTTGCTGCTTCAGAAGCAGCTATGTACTCCGCTTCACATGTAGATCCCGCCACGACGCTTTGTTTAGAACTGCACCAACTTACAGCTCCACCGTTTAATAAAAACACGTATCCGGTCTGCGATTTAGAATCGTCCGGATCAGTGTCAAAGCTTGCATCGACGTAACCATTTACGACTAGCTCTTTGTCACCTCCATATACGAGAAACATATCCTTAGTCCTTTTCAGGTATTTCAGGATGTTCTTGACCGCTGTCCAGTGATCCACTCCTGGATTACTTTGGTACCTACCTGCCAAGCTTATTGCTAAGCATACGTCAGGTCTGGTACACAGCATTGCATACATGATAGAGCCTATGGCTGAAGCATAGGGAACATCTTTCATTTTCTCTCTATCTTCTGCTGTGGTCGGGCATTGAGTTTGACTCAACTTTACACCTTGTAGCACAGGCAAGAATCCTTTCTTTGCCTGATCCATTTTGAACCTTTTCAAAATTTTGTCAAGGTATGTACTTTGTGAAAGTCCTATTAAGCGTCTTGATCTATCTCTATAGATCTTGATGCCCAATATGTAAGCAGCTTCACCGAGGTCTTTCATAGAAAAACTTTTATTCAAGTATCCCTTTATGCTATCCAGAAATTCTATATCATTTCCAATTAATAATATGTCATCAACATATAAAACTAGAAATGCTACAGAGCTCCCACTCACTTTCTTGTAAATACAGGCTTCTCCAAAAGTCTGTATAAAACCATATGCTTTGATCACACTATCAAAACGTTTATTCCAACTCCGAGATGCTTGCACCAGTCCATAAATGGAACGTTGGATCTTGCACACTTTGTCAGCACCTTTTGGATCAACAAAACCTTCAGGTTGCATCATATACAACTCTTCTTCTAGAAATCCATTCAAGAATGCAGTCTTGACATCCATTTGCCAAATTTCATAATCATGAAATGCAGCAATAGCCAACATGATTCGGACAGACTTAAGCATCGCTACGGGTGAGAAAGTCTCATCGTAGTCAACCCCTTGAACTTGTCGAAAACCTTTTGCAACAAGTCGAGCTTTGTAGACAGTAACATTACCATCAGCGTCAGTCTTCTTCTTAAAGATCCATTTATTCTCAATGGCTTGCCGATCATCGGGCAAGTCAACCAAAGTCCATACTTTGTTTTCATACATGGATCCTATCTCAGATTTCATGGCCTCTAGCCATTTTGCGGAATCTGGGCTCATCATCGCTTCCTCATAGTTCGTAGGTTCATCATGGTCTAGTAACATGACTTCCAGAATAGGATTTCCGTACCACTCTGGTGCGGATCTTACTCTGGTAGACCTACGAGGTTCAGTAGAAACTTGATCTGAAGTTTCATGATCAATATCATTAGCTTCCTCACTAATTGGTGTAGTTGTCACAGGAACTGGTTCTTGTGATGAACTACTTTCCAATAAGGGAGTAGATACAGTTATCTCATCAAGTTCTACTTTCCTCCCACTCACTTCTTTCGAGAGAAACTCCTTCTCTAGAAAGGATCCGATTTTAGCAACGAAAATCTTGCCTTCAGATCTGTGATAGAAGGTGTACCCAATTGTCTCCTTTGGGTATCCTATGAAGATACATTTCTCCGATTTGGGTTCGAGCTTATCTGGTTGAAGTTTCTTCACATAAGCATCGCAGCCCCAAACTTTGAGAAACGACAACTTTGGTTTCTTGCCAAACCACAGTTCATAAGGCGTCGTCTCAACGGATTTTGATGGTGCCCTATTTAACATGAATGCGGCTGTCTCTAAAGCATAACCCCAAAACGATAGCGGTAAATCGGTAAGAGACATCATAGATCGCACCATATCAAGTAAAGTACGATTACGACGTTCGGACACACCATTTCGCTGTGGTGTTCCAGGTGGCGTGAGTTGCGAAACTATTCCACATTGTTTCAAATGTAAACCAAACTCGTAACTCAAATATTCTCCTCCACGATCAGATCGTAGAAACTTTATTTTCTTGTTACGATGATTTTCTACTTCACTCTGAAATTCTTTAAACTTTTCAAATGTTTCAGACTTGTGCTTCATCAAGTAGATATACCCATATCTGCTCAAATCATCTGTGAAGGTGAGGAAATAACGATATCCGCCACGAGCCTCAACATTCATCGGACCACATACATCTGTATGTATGATTTCCAACAAATCTGTTGCTCTCTCCATAGATCCGGAGAACGGTGTTTTGGTCATCTTGCCCATGAGGCACGGTTTGCAAGTACCAAGTGATTCATAATCAAGTGATTCCAGAAGTCCATCAGTATGGAGTTTCTTCATGCGTTTTACACCGATATGACCTAAACGGCAGTGCCACAAATATGTTGCACTATCATTATCAACTCTGCATCTTTTGGCTTCAACATTATGAATATGTGTATCACTACTATCGAGATTTAATAAAAATAGACCACTCTTCAAGGGTGCATGACCATAAAAGATATTACTCATATAAATAGAACAACCATTATTCTCTGATTTAAATGAATAACCGTCTCGCATCAAACAAGATCCAGATATAATGTTCATGCTCAACGCAGGCACCAAATAACAATTATTTAGGTCTAAAACTAATCCCGATGGTAGATGTAGAGGTAGCGTGCCGACCGCGATCACATCGACTTTGGAACCATTTCCCACGCGCATCGTCACCTCGTCCTTAGCTAATCTTTGCTTAATCCGTAGTCCCTGTTTCGAGTTGCAAATGTTAGCAACAGAACCAGTATCAAATACCCAGGTGCTACTGCGAGCATTAGTAAGGTACACATCAATAACATGTATATCACATATACCTTTGTTCACTTTGCCATCCTTCTTATCCGCCAAATACTTGGGGCAGTTCCGCTTCCAGTGTCCAGTCTGCTTGCAGTAGAAGCACTCAGTTTCAGGCTTAGGTCTAGACTTGGGTTTCTTCACTTGAGCAGCAACTTGTTTGCCGTTCCTTTTGAAGTTCCCCTTCTTCTTCCCTTTGCCCCTTTTCTTGAAACCAGTGGTCTTGTTGACCATCAACACTTGATGCTCCTTTTTGATTTCTACCTCCGCGGCTTTCAGCATCGCGAAGAGCTCGGGAATAGTCTTGTTCATCCCTTGCATATTATAGTTCATCACAAAGCTCTTGTAGCTTGGTGGCAGTGATTGGAGAATTCTGTCAATGACGCTATCATCCGGAAGATTAACTCCCAGTTGAATCAAGTGATTATTATACCCAGACATTTTGAGTATATGCTCACTGACAGAACTGTTCTCCTCCATCTTGCAGCTGTAGAACTTATTGGAGACTTCATATCTCTCAATCCGGGCATTTGCTTGAAATATTAACTTCAACTCCTGGAACATCTCATATGCCCCATGACGTTCAAAACGTCGTTGAAGACCCGGTTCTAAGCCGTAAAGCATGGCACACTGAACTATAGAGTAGTCATCAGCTTTGCTCTGCCAGACGTTCTTAACATCGTCAGTTGCATCAGCAGCAGGCCTGGCACGCAGCGGTGCTTCCAGGACGTAACTCTTCTGTGCAGCAATGAGGATAATCCTCAGGTTACGGACCCAGTCCGTGTAATTGCTACCATCATCTTTCAACTTTGCTTTCTCAAGGAACGCATTAAAATTCAACGGAACAATAGCACGAGCCATCTATCTACATACAAAAATAGACAAGCAAAATACTATCAGGTACTAAGTTCATGATAAATTTAAGTTCAATTAATCATATTACTAAAGAACTCCCACTTAGACAGACATCTCTCTAGTCATCTAAGTGATTACGTGATCCAAATCAACTAAACCATGTCCGATCATCACGTGAGATGGAGTAGTTTCAATGGTGAACATCTCTATGTTGATCATATCTACTATATGATTCACGCTCGACCTTTCGGTCCCCGTGTTCCGAGGCCATATCTGTATATGCTAGGCTCGTCAAGTATAACCTGAGTATTCCGCGTGTGCAACTGTTTTGCACCCGTTGTATTTGAACGTAGATCCTATCACACCCGATCATCACGTGGTGTCTCAGCACGAAGAACTTTTGCAACGGTGCATACTCAGGGAGAACACTTCTTGATAATTAGTGAGAGATCATCTTAAAATGATACCGTCAAACAAAGCAAGATAAGATGCATAAAGGATAAACATCACATGCAATCAATATAAGTGATATTATATGGCCATCATCATCTTGTGCTTGTGATCTCCATCTTCGAAGCACCGTCGTGATCACCATCGTCACCGGCGCGACACCTTGATCTCCATTGTAGCATCGTTGTCGTTACGCCATCTATTGCTTCTACGACTATCGCTACCGCTTAGTGATAAAGTAAAGCAATTACAGGGCGTTTGCATTTCATACAATAAAGCGACAACCATATGGCTCCTGCCAGTTGCCGATAACTTCGGTTACAAAACATGATCATCTCATACAATAAAATATAGCATCATGTCTTGGCCATATCACATCACAACATGCCCTACAAAAACAAGTTAGACGTCCTCTACTTTGTTGTTGCAAATTTTACATGGCTGCTACGGGCTTAAGCAAGAACCAATCTCACCTACGCATCAAAACCACAACGATAGTTTGTCAAATAGACTCCATTTTAACCTTCACAAGGACCGGGCGTAGCCACACTCGGTTCAACTAAAGTGAGAGAGACAGACACCCGCCAGCCACCTTTAAGCACGAGTGCTCGTAACGGTGAAACCAGTCTCGCGTAAGCGTACGCGTAATGTCGGTCCGGGCCGCTTCATCTCACAATACCGCTGAACCAAAGTATGACATGCTGGCGCCTGACGATCTTGATGTTCTCCTGTTGCAGGGCTTCGCCTAAGCACCGCTACAATATGACCGAGGTGTAATATCATGGAGGGGGGCACCGCACACGGCTAAGGAATGATCAATGATCAACTTGTGTATCCTAGGGTGCCCCCCTACCCCCGTATATAAAGGAGGGAGGGCGGAGGTGGCCGGCCCTAGGGGGGGCGCGCCATGAGGAGGGGGAAACCTACTCCAAGTAGGTTTCCCTCTCTTTTCCTTATCTTATTTGGAGGGGGAAGGAAAGAGTACTAGTATTAGGAAGTAGTACTAGTAGTAGTAATAGGAAGTGGGGGAAGGAGAAAGGAAAGGGGGGGCCGGCCCCCCTCCCCAATTCGGATTGGGCTTGGGGGGGCGCGCCCCCCTCCCTTGCTCCTTCTCTCTTCCTCCTACATGGGCCCAATAAGGCCCATATACCTCCCGGGGGGTTCCGGTAACCTCCCGGGGCTCCAAACTTCTCCGGAACCTTTCCGGTGTCCAAATATATCCGTCCAATATATCAATCTTTATGTCTCGACCATTTCGAGACTCCTCGTCATGTCCGTAATCATATCCGGGACTCTGAACAACCTTCGGTACATCAAAATACATAAACTCATAATATAACTGTCATCGAAACCTTAAGCGTGCGGACCCTACGGTTCGAGAACGATGTAGACATGACTGAGACACATCTCTGGTCAATAACCAATAGCGGGACCTGGATGCCCATATTGGTTCCTACATATTCTACGAAGATCTTTATCGGTCAAACCGCATAACAACATACGTTGTTCCCTTTGTCATCGGTATGTTACTTGTCCGAGATTCGATCGTCGGTATCCAATACCTAGTTCAATCTCATTATCGACAAGTCTCTTTACTCGTTCTGTAATACTTCATCTTATAACTAACTCACTAGTTACATGCTTGCAAGGCTTAGGTGATGAGCATTGCCGAGAGGGCCTAGAGATACCTCTCCGACAATCGGAGTGACAAAACCTAATCTCGAATTATGCTAACTCAACATGTACCTTCGGAGACACCTGTAGTACTCCTTTATAATCACCCAGTTACGTTGTGACGTTTGGTAGTACCCAAAGTGTTCCTCCGGTAAACGGGAGTTACACAATTCTCATAGTTACAGGAACATGTATAAGTCATGAAGGAAGCAATAGCAGAATACTAAACGATCAAGTGCTAAGCTAACGGGATGGGTCATGTCAATCACCTCATTCTCCTAGTGATGTGATCCCATTAATCAAATGACAACACATGTCAATGGTTAGGAAACATAACCATCTTTGATTAATGAGCTAGTCAAGTAGAGGCATACTAGTGACTATATGTTTGTCTATGTATTCACACATGTATCATGTTTCCGGTTAATACAATTCTAGCATGAATAATAAACATTTATCATGATATGAGGAAATAAATAATAACTTTATTATTGCCTCTAGGGCATATTTCCTTCAGGAGGCTCTATGGTTATAATGTTTTTGCGAAAAGCCAATTTCCCCCTACATCAAAGGAATAAATTTTATTTAACTGTCATGGTGGTTGTTAAACATTGAGAATGGTTGACAGCATTCTCAATCCCAATTAAGTAACATCATCATTAAAACCCAACAATATTAATTAAAGTAACATGATGAGATTCACATGATAATCCAAGTACTAGATACTCAAAATGTCCATAACCGGCGACACCGCTAATCATGATTAGTTTATACACTCTGCAGAGGTTGCGCACTTTCCCCACATGACTCGATCTCCTCCGTTGGGATTCTCGCACTACATGGTGTTTGAGAAATGGATGACCGAGACATAGTCTTTCAGAAGCGCTAGCACCTTACGATGGGTAGACCGTACCAACCTACATCCCCTACATCTGCTAGTCTACCACTGTAAGAGTTCGCACGACTTAGTCAACTATGCTAGAGCCCATAATAGCATGTGGCTGCACACGGAAGTTTCTAGCATGAATAATCTTATGATCCCTTTTGGCCTGGGTGGCGGTCCATAAAAAAAACAGGCAATCCTGGTCTACCCAGGTGCCTAGACAGGAAATCCTGGAATAACCAGGTACCTCAATCCACCCAGATGTGTATTAAAGTTTCCACCTTAAATATGACAATTTCACATCTGTCATGGAAATTCACTCACCCAATCCACGTCTACTAGCATAGCATGGCATAATAAGCAAATGTAGAAGTAACTCCCAATGGTTTGATAATAAAACAGGTAATAGGTACTACCTCAATCTACTTCCCCAAACCCTCAGTTCAATTAGATCCTAATCATGCAATGTTTGAGGATTGAACTAATGCAATAAAATTGGGTAGTAAAGGGATATGATCAAAGTGTGAACTTGCCTGCAATGTTGATGAAGATGATTCGCACTCATAACTCTTGATAGTTCTATTCGACACACTCCGGTCAATCTATCGTGAGCAAGCAATAGTAACCACACATAAGCAATCACTCAAAAGATCGGAAAGAATGAAGAGTACGAATCGGAAAACATCGAAACCAAGCGAATAACTCTTGCAACATAAAACAATTTCTAACAGTACCAAAATTATGTGAATTTGGCCTTATCAGAAAGTTTAGGTCAAGAGCTTCGATTTGCAAAAAGAATCAACTCAAACGGAGTTATAAAACTCAAGTTATGATCAAACGAAGTTCAAATACTAAATTGTTTGAAATTCAAATTTTAAACTTTCAAAAACATGTTTAAGTTGTTTTAATGGATAGAGGGGATCATAACAAAGAAGTGGGCGTTGGTTTTGTTGGATTTGGACAAACAAGTAGAAAGTTGTGATCGATTGAAGACCACGGGCTATTCTAAAAATAAACTAATCACAAACGGGTCCCTGGCCGAAATTAAAAGAAAGGATAAAAACTAAAGAACGAACGTTCGTTACAGAACGCTAACAAACGAAAATCGTTCGCTACCAGACCCTAACTAAAGAACGACCACTAAATAGATTTAACTAAAAAGGAAAAACCGGTTTTAAGATAAAACCGAGGGAAACCAAAAGATTAGACCGGACCGGCTAAATGGAGGAAGGCGGTGCAGTGGCGAGGCACTGCTGTGGCGGCGACGGCGGTGTGGATCTGGCAGCGGCGGCAGTGGCGAGATGCGGGAGGGGGTGGCGCGGCGCAGCAGAGAAGAAATATCAGCGGCGCCGCGAGCTTATGTAGAGGGGGGCGAGGGGTTGCGTGGAGGAGGGGGCAAGGCGGCGCGGAGGTGGCCGGATCGGTCACGGCGGCGGCGAACGGCGTGCTGGCGGCGGACTCCCGCTCGGCGGAGGAAGGCGGTGCGGCTGGGCTGGGCAGGCTGGCTGGGCTTCGACCCAGTTGGCCCGCGGGGAAAGGAAGTCTTTCTTTTTTTAAACATTTTCCAAGCAAACAAAAATAATAAAAACCAAATAAATAAATATATTATATAGGCATATAATATATAAAAAATTTCAGAAAAAGATTTCCTACAAGTTGAACATTTTTGTAAGATCAAATAAAATACACACAAATTTAAATAAAACAAACAGTGCTACTGCTCTATTAAAATCCAGTAAAATCATTTTA